>NC_059272.1:3872291-3882291 GCF_017591435.1 Portunus trituberculatus | reverse complement strand
ACTCACTGCTAGGTGAACAGGGGCTACACGTGAAAGGAGACACACCCAAATATCTCCATCCGGCCGGGGAATCGAACCCCGGTCCTCTGGCTTGTGAAGCCAGCGTTCTAACCACTGAGATGGGATGAATGATTGAGAGTACTGGTTAACTCTTGCATTAGAGAGTTGGACAAAATAGAGATGAGAGGAAGAAGAAAGCTTTGTGCAGCGAGACCGCAGGAGAAGGGGAGGCATGCAGTTAGCAAGATCAGTAGAACAGTTACCATGAAAATAGCGATAAAAGATAGAAAGGGATGCAACATTTCGGCGGTGAGAAAGAGGCTGAAGACAGTTAGTGAGAGGAGGAGAGTTGATGAGACGAAGAGCTTTCGATTCCACCCTAAAAAGCAAAACTGTGTGGCTGGAACCTTCCCAAACATGCGAAGACTACTCCATACAGGGACGGATAAGGCCCTTATACAGAGTAAGCAGTTGGAGGGGCAAGAAAAACTGGCGGAGACGCCTCAGAACACCTAACTTCATAGAAGCTGTTTTAGCAAGAGATGAGATGTGAAGTTTCTAGTTAAGATTATGAGCAAAGGACAGACCGAGGATATTCATTGTGGAAGAGGGAGACAGTTGAGTGTCATTGAAGAAGAGGGGATAGTTGTCTGGAAGTTTGTGTCGAGTGGATAGATGGAGGAATTGAGTTTTTGAGGCATTGAAAACTACTAGATTTTTTCTGCTCCAATCGGAAATATTAAGAAAGATCGGAAGTCAGGCGTTCCGTGGCGTCCCAGCGTGACCTGTTGACTTCCTGAAGGGTTGGTCGTCTCTGATAGAACGTGGAAAGATGTAGGGTGGTATCATCAGCGTAGGAGTGGATAGGGCAAGAAGTTTGGTTAAGAAGGTCATTAATGAATAATAGAAAGAGAGTGGGTGACAGGACAGAACCCTGAGGAACACCACTATTAATAGGTTTAGGAGAAGAACAGTAGTCGTCTACCACAGTAGCAATAGGGCGGTCGGAAAGGAAACTTGAAATAAAGTTGCAGAGAGAAGGATAGAAGCCGTAGGAGGGCAGTTTTGAAATCAAAGCTTTATGCCAGACTCTTTCAAAAGCTTTTGATGTCTAACGCTACAGCAAAAGTTTCACCGAAATCTTTAAAAGAGGATGACCAAGACTCAGTAAGGAACACCAGAAGATCACCAGTAGAGCGATCAGACAGAAGATTGAGAAGTGGCAGATGTTTGAGAATCTTCCTATTCAGGATAGATTCAAAACCTTCAGACAAGCAAGAGATTAAAGCTATAGGACGGTAGTTTGAGGGGTTAGAACGGTCACCCTTTTTAGGAACAGGCTGAATGTAGGCGAACTTCCAGCAGGAAGGAAAGGTAGAAGTCGATACACAAAGTTGGAAGAGTTTGGCCAGGCAAGGTGCAAGCACGGAAGCACAGTTTTTGAGAACAATAGGAGGGACCCCATCAAGTCCATAAGCCTTCCGAGGGTTTAGGCCAGCAAGGGCATGGAAAACATCATTACGAAGAATTTTAATTGAGGACATGAAATAGTCAGAGGGAGGAGGAGAGGGAGGGACAAGCCCAGAATCGTTCAAGGTGGAGTTGTGAGCAAAGGTTTGAGAAAGGAGTTCAGCTTTAGAGACAGAAGAGATGGCAGTGGTGCCATCAGGATGAAATAAAGGAGGGAAAGATAAAGAAGTGAAGTTATTTGAGATGTTTTTGACTAGATGCCAGAAGTCACGAGGGGAGTTTGAGTTTGAAAGATTTTGACATTTTCTATTTATGAAAGAGTGTTTGGCAAGTTGAAGAACAGACTTGGCATGATTCCGGACAGAGATATAAAGTGCATGAGATTCAGGAGATGGAAGGCTCAAGTACCTTTTGTGGGCAACCTCTCTATCATGTATAGCACGCCCAAATATCTCCACCCGGCCGGGGAATCGAACCCCGGTCCTCTGGCTTGTGAAACCAACGCTTTAACCACTGAGCTACCGGGTGTGTGTGTGTGTGTGTGTGTGTGTGTGTGTGTGTGTGTGTGTGTGTGTGTGTGTGTGTGTGTCTGTGTGTCTGTCTGTCTGTCTGTCTGTCTGTCTGTCTGTGTCTGTTTGTCTATCTGTCTGTGTGTGTGTGTGTGTGTGTGTGTGTGTGTGTGTGTGTGTGTGTGTGTGTGTGTGTGTGTGTGTGTGTGTGTGTGTGTGTGTGTGTGTGTGTGTGTGTGTGTGTGTGTGTGTGTGTGTGTGTGTGTGTGTGTGTGTGTGTGTGTGTGTGTGTGTGTGTGTGTGTGTGTGTGTGTGTGTGTGTGTGTGTGTGTGTGTGTGTGTGTGTGTGTGTGTATATATATATATATATATATATATATATATATATATATATATATATATATATATATATATATATATATATATATATATATATATATATATATATATATATATATATATATATATATATATATATATATATATATATATATATATATATATATATATATATATATATATATATATCTATCTATCTATCTATCTATCTATCTATATCTATCTATCTATCTATCTATCTATATATATATATATATATATATATATATATATATATATATATATATATATATATATATATATATATATATATATATATATATATATATATATATATATATATATATATATATATATATATATATGTATATATATATATATATATATATATATATATATATATATGTATATATATATATATATGTATATGTGTGTGTGTGTGTGTGTGTGTGTGTGTGTGTGTGTGTGTGTGTGTGTGTGTGTGTGTGTGTGTGTGTGTGTGTGTGTGTGTGTGTGTGTGTGTGTGTGTGTGTGTGTGTGTGTGTGTGTGTGTGTGTGTGTGTGTGTGTGTGTGTGTGTGTGTGTGTGTGTGTGTGTGTGTGTGTGTGTGTGTGTGTGTGTGTGTGTGTGTGTGTGTGTGTGTGTGTGTGTGTGTGTGTGTGTGTGTGTGTGTGTGTGTGTCTGGTGTGTGTGTGGTATAGTTAGTGCATGAGTACTATAGGTGTAGGATAAGTAATAAGAAAAAGACGTCATGCCAAGAGAAACAGGTTGCCATGGCTCCTCTATAGGAAAGAGCCACACGGAGCCATGGCAGACGTGTGAGGAGAGGCGGCCTCACTCACGCGGGGGGCGAGGGGCGTTCCTCCTCTGGCTGGGGCGTCCCCGGTTTCCTTGTGTGTTGTGCGGGGCGGCGCGGGGATGACCCTGTGTGTTCCAGGGCTCCCTGTGTGTCCGGCCGCCCTGTGTGTTGTTGAGGTGCGGCGCGTTGCTGTGCCAGTGGCCGGAGTGTCGAGGCGGGTTGGCACTGTGAGGGGCACCTCTGTAGGTGTGTCTTATACGTGTCTCCTGCTGGTGTGGGGGCCGTGGGTGGTGTGGGGGACGGTGGGGATATTGTGGACGTGATTGGTAAGGGGGTTGGTGTTGATGTTGGGACCAGTGTTGGTAAGGGGGACGGGGTTGTAGTGGTGATGGCGGGGGGGACGATGGGTTTGTTGGGGACGCTGGAACCGAGGACTGAAGGTCCTTGGGGGCCGGTGTTGGTGGCCACGGCTTGGATGGTTGGGACAAAGTGTGTGGTGCGGCATGAGGGAGGAGAAGTCTGGTGGGGAAGTGTGGGACTCAGGTGGGGAAGGTCTGAGTATGGGGGGAGTGTGACGGGATAATTTTGATGGAGGAGTCTGGGAGGAGACTCCTGAGGCCGAGAGATGGATGTTGGTGAAGTGACGGGGAGGATGGGACATATCCGGTGGGGAGGCAGCGATGGGGAGGAGTCGCTGTGACGGGGAAGATGGCTGGTGAAGGGGAGGGGAAGCTGTGAGATGTCCGGTGGGGAGGCAGCGGCGGGGAGAAGCCGCCGTGACAGGGGGAAGGTGGCTGGGAGGGGGGGGAGTGTTGGGGGCACGGCCGGCCACACCAGTCTGCAGGAGAGCTGCGGCAACATGTGGCATGAAAGTCTCGGCAGAACACTTGAAGACGGCGGGACTTGGAGCACTGGCGGTGATTGGGGTCGGGGCAAGGCGATGCTGGAGGGCAGTGGTGGAGGGGAGGGCCTTGGTGTGTGGCCTGTGGAGGTGCCGGTGGAGGCGCATCATCAAGTGGTAGTGCCACGCGCACCTCATTGCTGCGGACACCTGCTGCGGGGACACTGCGCCATACAGGATCAGATTGGGCTGACCTGTCCCTGGTCGCTCAGTCACCTCAGGGCCAGCAGGGCGTGGCACGCGTGGCTGCCTCAGCCTTGGCCACAAGAGGCGCTGCAGCACGGCCAGCAGGACCCCCGCTGCCCACCACACCAGACATCGGGCGGTGAACAGCAGGTGCTGCTGCTGCAGGGTGGCCCTCGTGGCCTGGAGGCAGGCCACGTGCTGCGCGGTGCGACGCGCAGCCAGGATCGGGCCTACCACCGGCAGGCTCGACCCCCAGCCCTTCTTTGGCGCGGGGCATTCCGTGTACAGGTTCTTGACGTGAGGGGGTTGGAAGGGGCCGAGCCACCACAAGGCCGCCTTTCCCTCCATTTCTCGCATGTAGTCCAGCACGCCCCCGTGGGCGCGTGCATATCCACACTCGCGTGGAGGCTAGTCCACGCCAGTACTGCCGCCAGTGTTACGACGCTGCCGGAAATCATGTTTGCACAATTATGAAAATGTAACAAGTTGTGGTGTTGGCGCAGCCTTCAGCCGGCGCAGAGTTGTCAGCTCGGTGAATGGCGACAGTAATGCTGTCTTGTAGTTATTCCTTTACATGTCTATTGACCTACGTAGCTACGCACATCTCATTCCTGTTACTTTTGCTTTTTATCTGAAGGCTGGCAGCATTTTTCTAGAGAGAGAGAGAGAGAGAGAGAGAGAGAGAGAGAGAGAGAGAGTTTGTCTATTGACCAAAAATTACAGTTTTTCAAAGAAATTACATCAGTGGTCTGCACTACAATATTCAGTAGCGTAGCTGAGATCTCTTGCTATTCACACATGCGTACGTATCATATTCTTAATTTAACAATGAAAATTTAGAAAATAAAGTAATAAAATGCTTGAACTAGGAAAAAGAAGCATTGAACTTGTGTATCCCAAGCTAGACCACATGAAGGAAAATGACATCCAATAATGCACATGAGCGAGAAACCAAACGTTGAAATAAACAAACCACAAAACGAATACCTAAACCAAAGATACATTCTTGAAAACATTAAAATGCAACATGAGAAGCAACTATGAGATGAAAACCATTAATCTAGCTGACCCATAAAATCAAACACACTTTCATATAGTATGAAAATAAAACATTAAACACAACTATTTGGAAACATTAAAGAACAACTACCTGCTAAAATTAAGCCGTACATCATGAACACTGCCCCACCATTTCATGAACAATTGCACACACATGGCAAAGTCTCTCCTCTGTAATATTACATTTTCTACAGTAGATACATTGAAGTGGTGCTGGCGTATATGCAATGTTCTGACACACTCCCTCACTGCCTGGTGTTGTGTCTGAATTTGTCCACATGAACACAGCCGTTCCTCCAGTGTAGCGGCGAACGACCTCTGCCTCGTCCATTCCACCGCCCTTCCTCAACAGCGAGAGGATGCGCACTAATACTAACTTTCTAACTTCTTAAGACAAATCCACGACTCTCTTATTTACGCGGTGTGTGTCATGGACGACATGGAAACATAAGCAGAACTGTGTGTGTGTGTGTGTGTGTGTGTGTGTTTCACTGTTTGATCTGGTGCAGTCTCTGACGAGACAGCCAGACGTTACCCTACGGAACGAGCTCAGAGCTCATTATTTCCGATCTTCGGATAGGCCTGAGACCAGGTACACACCACACACCGGGACAACAAGGTCAAAACTCCTCGATTCACATCCCGTACCTACTCACTGCTAGGTGAACAGGGGCTACACGTGAAAGGAGACACACCCAAATATCTCTACCCGGCCGGGGGATCGAACCCCGATCCTCTGGCTTGTGAAGCCAGCGCTCTAACCACTGAGCTACCGGTGTGTGTGTGTGTGTGTGAAGTGTTTATAGTTATTCTCTTACTATTTGGTGATTTTGTAGTTTCATAAACTTATGTGTGAGTTAAAATAATGAAGACTGGCCATAATCTTCCGACCTCCATAGACCCTTCCTAATGTAAATAAAATCGTCCAATTGTACCCAAAACTCAAGGTAAAAAAAAAAAAATGTCCCAGAATTGAGAAGGGGAAAGCCACATTTTTTTTTTTTTTTTTGGCTCATATTTATTTGTTATTATCATTATTTTTTATTTTGTTTCGATGCACATCCCAGTCTGAGATTAACGAAGGTCTTAGGCAATGAGTCTCCAGTTTTGATGACATTCCACCGACACTATAGCGAGATACTCCGGCATGCCAAGTGTCACCCGCGCCACTCGCCACCACACTCAGTCTTTCTTGAAAAAAATAAAAATAAATAGATAAATAAATAAGGAATCCATGTTCCAGTCATGCTACCCAAACATCAACAAGACTAAACCCACGAACAGAACACCTTCCCTTCACGCTGTCACCATTACCGGAGGAGGACAAAATTTTGTTACTTTATAAAACACACACACACACACAAAGATAGAAAAAAGAATAAAAAGGAAGAAAAGAGAAAAATAATAATAAGAACGTGATATTACGATAACGAGAGGGAAAAAAACGTGAAGGGAAAAAAAAAACTTCACGTGATGGAAAAACATAAAAAAAAATAAAGAAAACTAGGAAAAACTTTGAATATGAGGGGGAAAATCTTCACACGAGGAAAAATATAAGAAAATAATAGAAAAATCTAAGAAAACTAGGAAAACTTTGAATATGAGGGGAAAAATACGAGGGAAAATAAAAAGGAGTGAGGGAAAAAAAACAATACCAGAAAAAAATAAGAAAAAAATATGAGGGGAAAATTACGAGGGAAATAAAAATCAAGCGAGGGGAAAAACAATACCAGAAAAATAAGGAAAAATATGAGGGGAAAATAACGAGAGAAACAAAAAGGAGTGAGGGAAAAAATAATATCAAAAATAAGGAAATTTATGAGGGGAAAATTACGAGGGAAACAAAAATAGAGCGAGGAAAAATAATATCAGAAAAATAAGGAAAAAAATGTGAGGGAAAAATTACGAGGGGAAACGAAAATGAAGCGAGAGGAAAAAAAATACCAGAAAAATAGGGAAAAATAAGAGGGGAAAATTACGAGGGAAACAAAAATGGAGCGAGGGGAAAAAATTACCAGAAAATAAAGAAATAACTATAAAGGAAAATTTTACACCAAGGAAAACAAAAAAATTATCAGAAAAACAAGAAAACATTTAGAAAAACCAGAGAGAGAGAGAGAGAGAGAGAGAGAGAGAGAGAGAGAGAATAAGACAAGAAAGTTTAGAATAGTGATAAAGAGGGACGGTGGAGAGGAGTGATGGGAGGGAGGGTAGGAGGAGAAAGAGGGGAGAAGGGAGAGTGATGGGGGGAAGGGTAGGAGGTGATGGGGGAGGGAGGGATAGGATGATGGGTTGAAGGACTGACAGTAATGGGAGTGCGTCGTGATGGGTAAGGGAAGAGTACTGATGGGGGGAGAGGGGAAGGGGAAGGGGAGAGGGGTGAAGGGGGAGTGCTCCTCTTATTGTTGAGGGGCAGTGAGGCAAGGGCGCCCTTCACAAGCTGGCTAAGGGGAAGGGGGATGGGGAGGAGCGGGGAGGGGAAAAGGAGGAGGCGCTAAGGTCTGTGTGTGTGTGTGTGTGTGTGTGTGTGTGTGTGTGTGTGTGTGTGTGTGTGTGTGTGTGTGTGTGTGTGTGTGTGTGTGTGTGTGTTACTATTGCTGTAGTCTCGTGCGGAGTTTTACAAAAGAGCGAATCTATATGTTAAAAGAGCGACAACATTTTCTGGAAAGAGCGGCAGATTTACTATTAAAAGAGCGACAACATTTTCTGGAAAGAGCGGCAGATTTACTATTAAAAGAGCGACAACATTTTCTGGAAAGAGCGGCAGATTTACTATTAAAAGAGCGACAACATTTTCTGGAAAGAGCGGCAGATTTACTATTAAAAGAGCGACAACATTTTCTGGAAAGAGCGGCAGATTTACTATTAAAAGAGCGACAACATTTTCTGGAAAGAGCGGCAGATTTACTATTAAAAGAGCGACAACATTTTCTGGAAAGAGCGGCAGATTTACTATTAAAAGAGCGACAACATTTTCTGGAAAGAGCGGCAGATTTACTATTAAAAGAGCGACAACATTTTCTGGAAAGAGCGGCAGATTTACTATTAAAAGAGCGGCTACATTTTACAACAATTGAGCGTCCTGATTACCTCTTCCGTTAGCCAGATGTAAATACCTGTTGCCCCCTGCTCACCACGGGGAGGTGGAAGTAGGCTTTTGAGCAGGAAAAATATTTTGTTTTAAAGTGGCTTACTACGATCAGTGTCATATTGGTTAAATGTGTTCAGATCATATCTTCGTCAGTTAAATGTGCTCAGATCATATCTTCGTCAGTTAAAATGAATGTGTCAGTTAATACGAAGATAAAAGATATTTCTGCGTCTTATTAAGATATAAATATATTTACAAATCAGTTCTTGCCATGAAACTGCAACCCATAGATTGTAAATACTGACGTCGGTTAATATCCAGCGACTTGTACTTGGCGAACTGAGTTATGGCATATTCACACTTCTCTTTATCCACTTTCTTTGGGACAGCTGGCATGCCGGTACTTCTGATTTTCAAGTACGTTGTTGCTTGGAGCTTCTTAACTACATCCATGAAGATGAAGATGGATGGGTGAGCTTTGTAAAATTGTGCGTTGAAATGCGCATGAAAGGATTCAGCCGCATTGTTTGTGCGTTTGTCGTTAGAGGGTACTTCAGCCCGAAGCACTGGTGGACACTTGGAATGAGGTGTGACATAGTTATCAACGAGATAGTCTGCATAATTAGTACATTTTTCATTCTGTGGTGCGCATGACATCAGTTCCTCAATAAAACAGTCTTCAATATCAGCACGATCAATGAAATGGAGACCATAAGATAGTTTTAGCCACTGTCCTATATCACTGTTCATGTCTTTGTATTCTTTACTTAAGCCAAGGTTTTGGATTTTCCTCCACCGCGCCTGCCCTAAATGGAATCTACAGCATCTGATGATTGCATCCGGAAAAGTTTCTTTCAGGATAGTGAGCATGGGGAATTCAAAATCCACGTGTATAACAGAGGCTTGCAGTTGCAGATTTTTTGATACACAAATATCATGTAAGCATTTCCACATGGTTCGGTAAATCTCCTCCGATTTACCTGGTAAAAGAACATATACTAAAGGAATATAGTGGCCATTACATAAGCCATGGATAGAGTACAGTTGATAAAAATATTTTGGACAACTCTTAAAGGTCCCGTCAATAAAAATATCCTCTGCAGAAGTTACCAGAAATTCCAGATTTGCTGTACATGATAGGATAACAATGCCGGTGTCTGTGTCTGGGTTATTTTCCAACACGAACTCTTCGCCTTTGCTGGTGGTGGTATTCATGGACCCAAGCGCTTGATGAACTTCCTCACGTGTTTAGGTAAAGCAGGATATTGTTTCCTTCTTTCACGGTATATTGATTGTGCCAGACATTTCAGATCACCAGACTGCAGATTGTTTTCCGTAACTTTACAAAGTTCTGTCCTAATTATTTTTGCCGGCCTTGCTGTCATGTCATCACTTGCTTTTCTTTTCACTGCTCGGTCGGTCGGGAGGATAATGAGGCAGTCAGGTCGTCCGCTCTTTTAGTAGTATATTTTGTCGCTCTTTTAGAATACTCTCATTACTGTTTCGCCGCTCATTTGTCGGGCGTCCGTCTCGTGGATGGGAGGAAGAAGAGGAGGAGGAGAAGGAGGAGCAAGATAAGAAGAAGAAGAAGAAGAAGAAGAAGAAGAAGAAGAAGAAGAAGAAGAAGAAGAGGAGGAGGAGGAGGA
>NC_059272.1:3849791-3869791 GCF_017591435.1 Portunus trituberculatus | reverse complement strand
CAAGGATCCCCAACATCTTGCCTGCTCTTCATTATATTCATGGATGACCTTATACGTATGATAAAAGAAGGAAATGTTTGTGATGGTTTCTTGCAATGCTTGCATATTCTTGTAATGATGGATGACACTGTATTATTATCAACATCTCGACATGGTATGGTGAGGAAATTAACTCAGCTTCAGAACTATTGTACTCAGTATGGTATGGCCATCAACCAAAGTAAAACCCAGTTCTTTGTAATTAATGGTACTAGTAGAGATGTGGAGCCGATGGTGGTGGATGGTATTGCTGTGAGGCATTGTGATTTGTATATTTATTTAGGTTCACCTTTTACGAGCGACGGTTCCCCGTCATCAGCTGTCAAAGCCCATGCTAAATTGAAATTGCCACATGTACTGAAATTTGTTTCCTTTCTAAGAAAAAATAATGATGTACCATTCATTGTAAAAAGGCGTGTCTTTGATGCAGCACTTACGTCAACATTATTGTATGGGTGTGAATCTTGGGTGGGAGCAGACATCAAGCCTGCGAGTAAATTGTATAATTGGTATCAAAGAACTCCTGGCTGTAAGACGGTCGACATGCAACGATGTGTGCTATGTAGAGTCAGGATATCCTCCCCTCTCAGATCTGGTCAAGCTAAAGCAGCATAGGTTTTTTCATAGTAAGTGGCAGGAGAGATCAGCTTACGCGGATGATCCATTATATTTTGTAATGAACCTTGTCAAGGAGACAAACACTGTGGTGGGAAAAATGGTGAGGAACTTAATAAGTAATGAGGTAACAGACATAAGTGTAGCCATGCATCAGGTCGGTGAATGTATCAGGTCTAGTGAGTCGTCTCGTCGCAAGGTGTATATGGAAATCAACCCAACATTGTCTGTTAACCCTGTTTATAAAGAAAAACACGATATAAAGGAATATCACAGGATGTCGTTCACTCGGTTTAGGGTGAGCGGACACTCCCTGGCCTGCGAGACAGGGAGATGGAATAGGCGAGGTCGTGGGCGTATACCAGTAGAAGAACGGTTGTGCGTATGTGGGGAAATTCAAACTGAACGACACGTCACTGAGAACTGTCCAATGACTCGACACTTAAGAGACAGGTACCAATTTGCTAGTTTGGAAGAGTTGTTTTGTTCTGATATGTTCGCACCAGAAAATGTATGCCATATAGTTCATGATATCCTTTCAGTATACAAATAGGGATTGGGAACTTGAATATTATGATATTTATTTTTATCTGGACATTGTATGAGTAGTTACTGGACTACAATTAGCTTGTATGTTGTTGTTAGTTTTAATTATCTGGGATTATTTGTTGTGATCTTGTCATTTTGAAATTTCTGTGTCATGTTGTGGTCAATAAACATCTGAATCTGAATCTGTGTGTGTGTGTGTGTGTGTGTGTGTGTGTGTGTGTGTGTGTGTGTGTGTGTGTGTGTGTGTGTGTGTGTGTGTGTGTGTGTGTGTGTGTGTGTGTGTGTGTGTGTGTGTGTGTGTGTGTGTGTGTGTGTGTGTGTGTGTGTGTGTGTGTGTGTGTGTGTGTGTGTGTGTGTGTGTGTGTGTGTGTGTGTGTGTGTGTGTGTGTGTGTGTGTGTGTGTGTGTGTGTGTGTGTGTGTGTGTGTGTGTGTGTGTGTGTGTGTGTGTGTGTGTGTGTGTGTGTGTGTGTGTGTGTGTGTGTGTGTGTGTGTGTGTGTGTGTGTGTGTGTGTGTGTGTGTGTGTGTGTGTGTGTGTGTCTGTGTGTGTGTGTGTGTGTGTGTGTGTGTGTGTGTGTGTGTGTGTGTGTGTGTGTGTGTGTGTGTGTGTGTGTGTGTGTGTGTGTGTGTGTGTGTGTGTGTGTGTGTGTGTGTGTGTGTGTGTGTGTGTGTGTGTGTGTGTGTGTGTGTGTGTGTGTGTGTGTGTGTGTGTGTGTGTGTGTGTGTGTGTGTGTGTGTGTGTGTGTGTGTGTGTGTGTGTTGTTTGTTTGTCTATCTATCTACCTGTGTGTGTGTGTGTGTGTGTGTGTGTGTGTGTGTGTGTGTGTGTGTGTGTGTTTGTTTGTCTATCTATCTACCTGTGTGTGTGTGTGTGTGTGTGTGTGTGTGTGTGTGTGTGTGTGTGTGTGTGTGTGTGTGTGTGTGTGTGTGTGTGTGTGTGTGTGTGTGTGTGTGTGTGTGTGTGTGTGTGTGTGTGTGTGTGTGTGTGTGTGTGTGTGTGTGTGTGTGTGTGTGTGTGTGTGTGTGTGTGTGTGTGTGTGTGTGTGTAGTTAGTGCATGAGTACTATTGGTGTAGGATAAGTAATAAGAGAAAGACGTCATACCAAGAGAAACAGGTTGCCATGGCTCCTCTATAGGAAAGAGCCACACGGAGCCATGGCAGACGTGTGAGGAGAGGCGGCCTCACTCACGCGGGGGCGAGGGGCGTTCCTCCTCTGGCTGGGACGTCCCTGTTTCCTGTGTGTTGTGCGGGGCGGCGCGGGGATGACCCTGTGTGTTCCAGGGCTCCCTGTGTGTCCGGCCGCCCTGTGTGTTGTTGCGGTGCGGCGCGTCACTGTGCCAGTGGCCGGAGTGTCGAGGCGGGTTGGCACTGTGAGGGGCGCCTCTGTAATTGTGTCTTGCGCGTGTGTCCTGCTGGTGTGGGGGCCGTGGGTGGTGTGGGGGACGGTGGGGATATTGTGGACGTGATTGGTAAGGGGGTTGGTTTTGATGTGAGGACCAGTGTTGGTAAGGGGGACGGGGGTTGTAGTGGTGATGGCGGGGGGGACGATGGGTTTGTTGGGGACGCTGAAACCGAGGACTGAAGGTCCTGGGGGCCGGTGTTGGTGGCCACGGCTTGGATGGTTGGGACAAAGTGTGGTGCGGCATGAGGGAGGAGAAGTCTGGTGGGGAAGTGTGGGACTCAGGTGGGGAAGGTCTGAGTATGGGGGGAGTGTGACGGGATAATTTTGATGGAGGAGTCTGGGGAGGAGACTCCTGAGGCCGAGATGGATGTTGGTGAAGTGACGGGGAGGATGGGACATATCCGGTGGGGAGGCAGCGATGGGGAGGAGTCGCTGTGACGGGGGAAGATGGCTGGTGAAGGGGAGGGGGAAGCTGTGAGATGTCCGGTGGGAGGCAGCGGCGGGAGAAGCCGCCGTGACAGGGGAAGGTGGCTGGGAGGGGGGAGTGTTGGGGCACGGCCGGCCACACCAGTCTGCGGAGAGCTGCGGCAACATGTGGCATGAAAGTCTCGGCAGAACACTTGAAGACGGCGGGACTTGGAGCACTGGCGGTGATTGGGGTCGGGGCAAGGCGATGCTGGAGGGCAGTGGTGGAGGGGGGAGGGCCTTGGTGTGTGGCCTGTGGAGGTGCCGGTGGAGGCGCATCATCAAGTGGTAGTGCCACGCGCACCTCATTGCTGCGGACACCTGCTGCGGGGACACTGCGCCATACAGGATCAGATTGGGCTGACCTGTCCCTGGTCGCTCAGGCACCTCAGGGCCAGCAGGGCGTGGCACGCGTGGCTGCCTCAGCCTTGGCCACAAGAGGCGCTGCAGCACGGCCAGCAGGACCCCCGCTGCCCACCACACCAGACATCGGGCGGTGAACAGCAGGTGCTGCTGCTGCAGGGTGGCCCTCGTGGCCTGGAGGCAGGCCACGTGCTGCGCGGTGCGACGCGCAGCCAGGATCGGGCCTACCACCGGCAGGCTCGACCCCCAGCCCCTCTTTGGCGCGGGGCATGCCGTGTACAGGTTCTTGACGTGAGGGGGCTGGAAGGGGCCGAGCCACCACAAGGCCGCCTTTCCCTCCATTTCTCGCATGTAGTCCAGCACGCCCCCCGAGGGCGCGTGCATATCCACACTCGCGTGGAGGCTAGTCCACGCCAGTACTGCTGCCAGTGTTACGACGCTGCCGGAAATCATGTTTGCACAATTATGAAAATGTAACAAGTTGTGGTGTTGGCGCAGCCTTCAGCCGGCGCAGAGTTGTCAGCTCGGTGAATGGCGACAGTAATGCTGTCTTGTAGTTATTCCTTTACATGTCTATTGACCTACGTAGCTACGCACATCTCATTCCTGTTACTGTTTTGCTTTTTATCTGAAGGCTGGCAGCATTTTTCTAGAGAGAGAGAGAGAGAGAGAGAGAGAGAGAGAGAGAGAGTTTGTCTATTGACCAAAAATTACAGTTTTTCAAAGAAATTACATCAGTGGTCTGCACTACAACATTCAGTAGCGTAGCTGAGATCTCTTGCTATTCACACATGCGTACGTATCATATTCTTAATTTAACAATGAAAATTTAGAAAATAAAGTAATAAAATGCTTGAACTAGGAAAAAGAAGCATTGAACTTGTGTATCCCAAGCTAGACCACATGAAGGAAAATGACATCCAATAATGCACATGAGCGAGAAACCAAACGTTGAAATAAACAAACCACAAAACGAATACCTAAACCAAAGATACATTCTTGAAAACATTAAAATGCAACATGAGAAGCAACTATGAGATGAAAACCATTAATCTAGCTGACCCATAAAATCAAACACACTTTCATATAGTATGAAAATAAAACATTAAACACAACTATTTGGAAACATTAAAGAACAACTACCTGCTAAAATTAAGCCGTACATCATGAACACTGCCCCACCATTTCATGAACAATTGCACACACATGGCAAAGTCTCTCCTCTGTAATATTACATTTTCTACAGTAGATACATTGAAGTGGTGCTGGCGTATATGCAATGTTCTGACACACTCCCTCACTGCCTGGTGTTGTGTCTGAATTTGTCCACATGAACACAGCCGTTCCTCCAGTGTAGCGGCGAACGACCTCTGCCTCGTCCATTCCACCGCCCTTCCTCAACAGCGAGAGGATGCGCACTAATACTAACTTTCTAACTTCTTAAGACAAATCCACGACTCTCTTATTTACGCGGTGTGTGTCATGGACGACATGGAAACATAAGCAGAACTGTGTGTGTGTGTGTGTGTGTGTGTGTGTGTGTGTGTGTGTGTGTGTGTGTGTGATTCACCTCGGTCGTCTGCTGGTCACCCAGCCAGTCTTCCCCATTACGGAGCGAGCTCAGAGCTCATAGACCGATCTTCGGGTAGGAGTGAGACCACATAACACACTGTGTGTTTCACTGTTTGATCTGCTGCAGTCTCTGATGAGACAGCCAGACGTTACCCTACGGAACGAGCTCAGAGCTCATTATTTCCGATCTTCGGATAGGCCTGAGACCAGGCACACACCACACACCGGGACAACAAGGTCAAAACTCCTCGATTTACATCCCGTACCTACTCACTGCTAGGTGAACAGGGGCTACAAGTGAAAGGAGACACCCAAATATCTCTACCCGGTTGGGGAATCGAACCCCGGTCCTCTGGCTTGTGAAGCCACCGCTCTAACCACTGAGCTACCGGGTGTGTGTGTGTGTGTGTGTGTGTGTGTGTGTGTGTGTGTGTGTGTGTGTGTGTGTGTGTGTGTGTGTGTGTGTGTGTGTGTGTGTGTGTGTGTGTGTGTGTGTGTGTGAAGTTTTTATACTTATTCTCTTACTATTTGGTGATTTTGTACAGTTTCAGAAACTTATGTGTGAGTTAAAATAATGAAGACTGGCCATAATCTTCCGACCTCCATAGACCCTTCCTAATGTAAATAAAATCGTCCAATTGTACCCAAAACTCAAGGTAAAAAAAAAAAAAATGTCCCAGAATTGAGGAGGGGAAAGCCACATTTTTTTTTTTTTTTTTTTTTTATTTTTTGGGGGCTCATATTTATTTGTTATTATCATTATTTTTTCTTTTTTTCACTGCACATCCCAGTCTGAGATTAACGAAGGTCTTAGGCAATGAGTCTCCAGTGTTGATGACATTCCACCGACACTATAGCGAGATACTCCGGCATGCCAAGTGTCACCCGCGCCACTCGCCACCACACTCAGTCTTTCTTGAAAAAAATAAAAATAAATAGATAAATAAATAAGGAATCCATGTTCCAGTCATGCTACCCAAACATCAACAAGACTAAACCCACGAACAGAACACCTTCCCTTCACGCTGTCACCATTACCGGAGGAGGACAAAATTTTGTTACTTTATAAAACACACACACACACACACACACACACACACACACACACACACACACACACACACACACACACACACACACACACACACACAATCTACGAGTCGAGTAAGAAGTGTAAATTGGAGTTCAATGCCAAGAAATGTCACGTAATGGAAGTAGGAGAGAATAAGAGAAGACCGGTATGGAACTATCTGATGGGAGAGGAACAAATAATGAAGTCTAAAGAGGAAAAAGATCTGGGAGTGACTATACAGGAAAATCTGAACCCCGAAAAACACATAAGTAAGATATTTGGATTAGCATATAAAATGTTGACTAATATTAGAGTGGGATTTCAATTCTTGGACAAAGATATGATGAAAAAAATTGTCACAAGCATGATTCGTCCAAAGCTGGAATATGCAGCAGTGGTGTGGTCTCCGAGCTCTAAAATGATATAAGAAGATTACAACGGATCCAGAAGATAGGTACAAAGATGGTGCCGGAACTAAAGGACCTAGCATATGAAGAAAGGCTGAAGGAAATGGGATTGCCAACCTTACAAGATGGAAGAGAACGAGGAGACCTAATAACAATGTATAAGATAGTAAATGGCATTGAAAAAATAGAGAAGGAAGACCTGGTGCTGGTGACAGAAGAAACTAGAAGGACAAGAGGACATGTAAAGAAGATTAGGATGAGGCAGTGTGTGAAGGATATTAGAAATTACAGTTTTCCACATAGAACAGTGGAAAAGTGGAATGCATTGAGTGATGAAGTTGTTACAGTACATAGTGTGCATAACTTTGAAGAAAAATTGGATAAGTGGAGACAGGACACTATGAGCCCCGCTCGAACCCTGTACAATACAACTAGGTAATTACAACTAGGTAAATACACACACACACACACACACACACACACACACACACACACACACACACACACACACACACACACACACACACACACACACACACACACACACACACACACACACACACACACACACACACACACACACTCCAAGGCTGCTTTACTCAACATTTTTTTAACTCATTTTCTTATCAGCGCTTCTGGGAACGTCAACTGTGTGTTAGCCCAATGGGGAACAAGGCGTATTGTTATCAGTTTTTTTTTAGGTCTCTCTCTCTCTCTCTCTCTCTCTCTCTCTCTCTCTCTCTCTCTCTCTCTCTCTCTCTCTCATACACAGCACAAGTAAATGAGCGACAAAGCACTGACCAAGGCAGCACAAGACCAGCCCGCCACCACCCACCCCTAGCGTTGGCACACCTGCCCACCTGACACGCACCTACTTGCCTGCTTCACGCGCCCACAATTCCTACGCACGAAATACTTCTCCTCACCGTACTTCGTTCACTTCGCACATACCTGCATCCCATCGTCCATCAACTGCACCTGTTGTATCTCACTACACACACGGAAGAAACACAAGGAGAGAACAGTGGACTGATGGGAATGAAAAGAGAAGTCAGCGCGGCACTCATACCTACGCTACGGCCCTGAGTGGGACGGCTGAGGCACGTTACCATACGGCCCACAACCGTTCCCTCGTTCACTCCTCAGGCGGGAGGGGGAGGCATGGGAACAACTTACCACGAAGCTATGCTCCTCCTTCAGTACGCCGGGATTGGGAACACTACTCCACCCCGGAAGATTCCCAGCGTTACCGTCATGACACTGGAGGACATACCGGCGCGTTTAGAGACATATCACAGTACAACAGATTTGGAAAAAGTAAAGGTGGATGTTATAACTGTGGGGAATTCAATCACGTGCAAGCAAACTGTGGGTTCGACCACAAACTGTCATGTGGCTTTTGCCGACGCTTAGGACACAAGAGCCGCCTGTGTCAGTATTACACCACATAGGATAACGGCAAAGAAGTTATAGCCGCTGTAGAAACCAAAGGAAACTTTCTGACAATTGAACATGTAAATGCTCAATCACTATTGGGGAGCATAGATGCAATAAGACTATTAGTGGAGGAAAGTAATACTGATATACTATGTGTAAGTGAATCGTGGCTCACTCCTAATTTTCCGGATGACTTTGTTAAGATACCAGGGCATAATATTTTTCGTGGTGATGGTGGACGTGGTGGTGGTGTTTGTATTTATGTGAAGGATGTTTTAACAACTAATGTAATTAACTTAAATGTTCCGAGGAAGGAAGGAGTTGAAGACGTATGGGTAACAGTACAGTGTCGGAAATTACCATCTATCATTATAGGGTGTGTTTACAGACATCCTAAGGCCCCAGTCATTTCTTTTGACTATATACAAGACACTTTTAAAACACTTCTTTTAAAAAATAAGGCACTATATGTTTTAGGCGATTTTAATGACAACTTACTTGATAAGAATAACAAAATGACTAAGATTATAAAGAGCAGCAAATTAACGCAGTTAATCAATAAACCGACCAGAATTACACATACGTCCTCGACATTATTAGACCTTGTCATCACTAATAAGCCAGATGCTGTGGTCTCCTGCGACGTTGTTCCGCAGGAAGTAGCAGACCACGACCTCACAGGCATCACTGTAAACATTAGCAAGCCTAAGAGGCCGCTTGTAATCAAAACTTTTCGCCATCTTGGGAAATATAGAAAAGAAGATTTTTGCCTCAAATTGCTTGAAAATGTGGAACATTTTAATATGATTTTATGTACGGACGATGTCAATAGACAGGTTGAAATTTTTACTTTTAATTTTATTAAATGTTTGGATGCTTGTGCTCCTTATGTTACTAAAGAAATAAAACGACCATTTGCACCATGGATGACGGATAACCTACAAGACGCCATAATACTTAAAAATGAAACTTAAGTTTGACAGGCAAAACGCTGCCCTTCAGGACCAATATAAACGAGAAAAGAAGCAAGTTAAAACTTTCATTGATGAAAGTAAAAACGAATACTATCGCAATAAACTTAATGAAAGTAAAGGTAACATTGCAAAGACATGGAAAACAATTAGAGAAATAGTCCCCAACTGTAAAAGTAATGCCAGTAATTGCAACTTTGAAAATGAAATTAACAAAGCCAACGAATTTAACAAACACTTTGCAAATGTTGGAAGAAATACATATGAAAAAACTCAAGAGACGCTCCATGGTGAAAATGTGACTCTTTTAATGATATGACTGTTACTTCTGATGGTGATAATAATTTTAGACCACAACCTGTTGACACTGACACTATAATCCTAACTATGAAAGGACTTAAAGATACAAACTCAGTAGGCTCTGATGGTATTCCTTTGACTTTCATTAAGGATTCCTTGTATGTGATCGCTTTTGATCTAACTTGCATTGTTAACACTTCTATTGTCACAGGCATTTTTCCTACTACTTGGAAACATGCTTTGGTAGTTCCACTCTTTAAAAGTGGTGATAGTAATGATTTTAATAATTATAGACCCATTTCCCTTTTACCCATCCTATCAAACATTGTTGAGAAAGTAGTTGCTGGTCAGCTCACACGTTATTTAGAAGCCAATAAACTGTTATCTAACACGCACCACGGGTTCCGTCCTAGACTGTCCACAGAAACTGCTCTCACTGTTATTACACACAAAATTTATGGCAATATGGACTCAAAGAAAATATCTATCTTAACTTTATGTGATCTATCAAAAGCCTTTGACAGTATCAGCCACGATAATCTATTACGTAAGTGCGCTAAACTAAACATTGATAGCTTTTGGTTTACAAATTATATTCAAAATCGATCACAGTCTGTTCGCTTAAATAATACAGTATCTAAGGAAGTAAATGTAAGATACGGAGTTCCGCAGGGCTCAATTCTTGGCCCGATTTTATTTTCAATATACGTAAATGACCTTAATGAGAAAGTGAAGACATCTGTGATACAATATGCGGATGACACACAGTTCCTTGAAGGTGATACTGTTGAAAATCTTGATAGGCTCATCTCCATCACTGAAAATGCATTGCGGGATATAAAACTTTACTTCTTAACTAATGGTCTTTTATTAAATAACAAAAACGCAATGCATATTCATTGGAAATAGGCAACTGTTAGCCCGAATTCCCCGACATTTTATAAGTTGTAACGGAGTACACATATACCCGACCACACAGGTGAAGAATTTGTGTGTCTATTTTGATAGATATATGCTCTTTGACGTGCACATTGCAGAATTCAATTCCAAAATAATGGGGATATTAATGTACATAAATAGAGTAAGTGAGAATTTTGATCAAACAACACGTACAACTGTCGTACAGTCCCTAGTGCTTAGCCTTATTAATTAGTGTACTTGTATATGGGGTTCTACCAACAAAACTCTCATTCATACTGTGCAAAGATCGCAAAACTTTGCTGCTAAAATTGTTAATGGAGGAGCTAGAAAATATGACCACGTGACTCCTATTATAAAAGAACTTGAGTGGCTGACCGTCAAAGACAAATATTATTTCGAGAAGTGCAGCACAGTGTATAAATCAGTGAATAGACTATATCCTGACTGGTACCTGAACCTTTCCACAGTCAGAGATAACACAACGACCACAACAAGACAAGGAAACAACCTGCATGTCCAAAGAACTAAAACAGACTCTGGCGCCAGAGCCACCACGGTGTGTGGGCCCAACTTATGGAATGAGTTACCTCAATATATCACCACCTCTGGAAGCCTACACAGTTTTAAATCTAGTCTTACAAATTTACTGTTCACAATGTCAAACTAGGTACCAACATTTTATATTTATATTACATAACAGCTGTTATGAATTTTATAACTTTTACATTCTTACAATATTTTAGTTTTGTTTTAGGTATTCTTTTGTATTCTGAGTTCACTGTTTTATAGTTTTACTTTATAATTTTAACGCCTATCGTTTTACTAAGTTAGTTGATCATTTACAATTATGATATTTTTATCATGTCTATTTGTACGATCAATTCAATAACCATGTTTCATGGAATAAACGATTTATTATTATTATTATTCTCTCTCTCTCTCTCTCTCTCTCTCTCTCTCTCTCTCTCTCTCTCTCTCTCTCTCTCTCTCTTTAATGTAACTTTATCGCTTATTTGAAAAAAGAAAAAATAGCCACAGGTGACAATTTTTAGATCGGAGTAGCTTTTAATTTTCGTTTTCTTCCACAGCGTCGGTGAGTCAGAGAGAAGGTTAACAGGGGAGACTCTTCCAGTACATATCCATGCTTCGCTTTGGTAAGTGTTTACTACCTACATTATTATTGCCACTTCCCCTTTCCCCTCACTCCCTTTTCTTCTTCAAGTGAGTCTTTGGTTACATTCTCAGCGCCTCCCCTCACTTCCCCTCACTTCCTGTCACTTCATTTCACCTCCCTTCACTTCTTATGCCTTCCCTTCTCCATTTCCTTTCGTTTCCTTTCTTATTTTTTTCTTCTCTCTCTCCCTCACCTCTCTGTTCCTTCTTTCCCTCTCTTCTAGTTGATGAAAGTTTCCTTTCCTCTTTCTCTTTCCCCTTTTTCTTTCCTTTCCTCCTTTCACTCCATCACTTTTCCTCCTTCCCATTTTCCCTCCCCTTCCCCTCCATACGTGAAGATTGGAGGGTAAGGGATGGTGGGGAGCGGAGAGAGGAGAGAGAGGAGTGAGGGGAGGAAAAGAATGACCACTTAACACCGCGGTATACAAGTGAGAGGAGAGGTGCCAAGTCTAGTAATTTTAAATATTATAAATTCCCCAAGAATCTGCCATTTCGTCTCTCTCTCTCTCTCTCTCTCTCAAGTGAGAGGAGAGGTGATGCATGGTACAATAACTTTTTGATAGGTAGACTCACGAGAACATTATTGCCCCCACCAGCTGACTCAGTGACGTCATCCGGTCGTGTAAACAACTCCATATCTTCGAGTGAGTGTACACGTGTGGCAGAATTTGATCTTGGATTGTATGTTTCATGTGCCTTAATATTAATTTCTTATTGTTAGTATGGGCAAAGCTCGACCTTGTGCAGTGTATGGATGCACGCCTGCCAAGTCTAGTAATTTTAAATATTATAAATTCCCCAAGAACAAGACCATCGCAAGACAGTGGCTCCAAAAATGCTATCGTGCTGACACAGTAAACGTAAATAATGCCGTGATTTGTGAGCAACATTTTAGTTCCGCCCAAATTAAGCGCAATTTGAAATATGAGTTATTAGGTTCCCCAGTTCCAAGGAGTTGGAGGAATCTAAAAACTGAGGCAGTCCCTGATCAAAATCTGCCATTTCGTGGACACGATAATGGAAGTGGCCTTTCTGCAGAAAATACAGGTAAGGAAACTTAGATTTACTGGCTAAATCTGATCAGTTTCAACACTCCAAATTAGAAATTGCATAATCTGCTTTATGAACGAAATTAGTTCTACTAGTAGCCTAGATCTAGTCCATAATTTACAGGCTATGCCAGCCTTACAGGCTACTGACTGTACCATGGTACAATAACTTTTTGATGTCTCTCGTTATTGTACCATGGGTTTACACTCAAGAATAAAGTACCTATATGAAGTGTGAATAGTTTAGGGCCGATGCAAGCTAAAGGAATGGATTGCCACGTTTAAATAGCGGTATGCACTCACGGTCCATTCATATTACATGCATTTCAATGGCTTACGGTCCCCACTGAAATGCATTTAGTATGTGACAGCACCGTAAACAGAGCGTGACCGTCCCTGTATAGTGTGGATCGCCTTTAGACTCATACGTGCATTAGCCTTTAGCCTCTTGTAGTTTTATATGTAGAGAGAACAGTGAGGTGCTGAGGAAGACGACGAAGGTACATGAAGGCGAAGAGGATCAGAGGAAATCAATGTGCATTATGCAATTATGCATAATGTATATGGCTTAAAAAATCCACTAACAATGTTTTTGAGCCACATCTACTAGGCTATCTGACATGTCTTTATCCGTACAATATCTTGTCTATCGCTATGAAATATCATCAACATTCAATCACTAATGTGTATCATATTTAATTTTCAACTGCATAACTAATGGATCATGAAAAGAAAAAAGTTTTATATTAATTATTCATGATTTATTGAGTAGCAGACTATCGCGATCAGAGCTGGCTAGGCGAGTGGATGACGTCACAGAAACAGCGTTTCAGAAGACTTACCAAGTTACCAGTAGGGCTGTGAGTTCAAGACTCTCGTGCGTCTACCTGTCTCGTTATTGTACCATGAGGGGATGGATCTCTCTCTCTCTCTCTCTCTCTCTCTCTCTCTCTCTCTCTCTCTCTCTCTCTCTCTCTCTCTCTCTCGTTTGATCTTTTTTCATGCATTTTAACTATTTTCTTTAATTCTTTCATCCTGTACTACTACTACTACTACTACTACTACTACTACTACTACTACTACTACTACTACTACTACTACGACTACTACTACCATTACCACCACCACCACCACCTTCAAAAACTTACATGCCAGAAATTCTTGACCTCTCCCCCTCACTTACCCTCTCCGTGACCCCTTGACCCTCCACCTCCTTCCCCTCGCCCTCCCCTCTCCCCTTCCCCAGTGGTCAGCGCGGCGCCTTGTCACCTGAGTCGCTGCCCAGGTGCCACGCGGGGAGGTGTGACCCGGTGAAGTGAAGGGCACTGTGCCACTACTGCTACTACTACTACTACTACTACTACTACTACTACTACTACTACTACTACTACTACTACTACTACTACTACTACTACTACTACTACTACTACTACTACTACTACTACTACTACTACTACTACTACTACTACTACTACTACTACTACTACTACTACTACTACTGCTACTACTACTACTACTACTACTACTACTACTACTACTACTACTACTACTACTACTACTACTACTACTACTACTACTACTACTACTACGATTTCTTTACAATGAATGCTAAATGCCAGGCTTTATATTTTATATCTATTCGAGAGAGAGAGAGAGAGAGAGAGAGAGAGAGAGAGAGAGAGAGAGAGAGAGAGAGAGAGAGAGAGTGTGTGTGTGTGCCCAAAGCAGTAAGAAAGAATATCACTCCCCAAAACAACTCCTCCTCCTCCTCCTCCTCCTCCTCCTCCTCCTCTCCTCCTCTTCCTCCTCCTTCTCCTCCACCTCCTCCTCTTCCTCCTCCTCTTCCTTGCTGCAAAATACCTCCTCCTCCTCCTTTCCCCTCCTCCTCCTCCTCCTCCTCCTCCTCCTCCTCCTCCTCCTCCTCCTCCTCCTCCTCCTCCTCCTCCTCCTCGTGCCCATTTATCTATTAACCTACCACCTCTCTTAAGTCTCCCTCCTTTCTCCTCCCCTCCTCTCCCTGCTCTCCTCCTCTCCTCCTCCTTCCCCCCCTCTCACTCGTTTGTTTATCAGCCTCGCCATCTTCCGGGGCACGTGGCGGTCCGTCCCTCCCCATCCCTCTCTCCATCCCTCTCTCCCCCCTCTCACCTCCTCTCCCCCTCTCTCTCTCCCTCTCATTATCAGATCAGAACCTCCTTAGTGTGTGTGTGTGTGTGTGTGTGTGTGTGTGTGTTTTGCAGTCTGCCCCTCTCTCTCTCTCTCTCTCTCTCTCTCTCTCTCTCTCTCTCTCTCTCTCTCTCTCTCTCTCTCTCATTGGTCCTGTGTTGTTTTCAAGGCACACACAACTATAGAGTAATTTTATCTCTTTATTTTTATTCTATCTATCTATTTTCTTTATTTTTATTTATCTATTCTTTTTTTATCTTTTATTCTATTTATTTATCTAATTTTATCCTCATTTATTTATTTATTTATTTATTTATTTATTTATTTATTTATTTATTTATTTATTTATTTATTTATTTTTTTTTTTTTTTTTGTCTCGTGTAAATGTGATGATGCGAAGGGCGGCAGGTGTGAAGTCAGGGCGCGTGTTGAGCATTAGATATTTGAGGTGAGTTTTATGTCACATGTTGGTGTTGTGGTGGTTTGCATCATTTCATTTTCCTTTCGTTTTCTGCAGTGAAGTCTACGAATTGAAAAAAAAGATGGGAAATGAAGTCTTTTTTTATGTAAGATGGGAAATCTGCCAAGGACAACAAAATGGTTAAAAAAAAGGCCTACTGAGGTGCCAGTCCCTAAATGAAGCACAAAGAGAGTTGATTTCTTGGCTGGTGTAGAAGTCATTTTTTCCTCTTTTTTCAATTCTTTTTTCCCTGGCTGGTATAGAAGTCATTTTTTCCTTTTTTTTATTTAAATTTCCCTGGCTGGTATAGAAGTCATTTTTTTTTTTTCAATTCTAATTTCCATGGCTGGTATAGAAGTCTTTTTTTTCCTTTTTCCCAATTCTAAATCTCGAGTGAAAAATGTATGTCTGGCTTGTATGAAAAGAGTGATGTATTTCTGTCCACCAATGTTTTTTTTTTTTCTCTTTCTTTTTTTTCAATTCTAATTTTGGAGCAGTTTTAATTATCGAATGAAGAATGTATGTATGGATAGTATGAAAGAGTGAAGTATTTCTGTTCAATTATTAAGTTTTCTCTTTTCTTTTTTTTTCAATTGTAAGTCTCGAGTGAAGAATGTGTGAAAAGAGTAATGTCTCTCTGTCCACTAATCATGTTTCTTTTTTTCTTTTCTTTTTTCATCCAATTCTAAACCTCGAGTGAAAAGAGTACCTAAGTATGAAAAGAGTAATGCATATCTGTCCACTAATCGTGTTTCCATTGTATTACGTGGATCTATGCACTTTTTTCCATTTTCTTTCATTTTTTCCCTACGATTTACAATTATAGGGAAGTTTCAAGACATTTGTCCCTTTCTTTCTGTTGACCTGTAAGGGGACTGGCAATTAAGTGGGCAGTGAGGCAAGGGCGCCCTTCACAAGCTGGATAAGGGAAGGGAATGGGGAGGAGCGGGAAGGGAGGGAAGGTGGAAACGTCTGTGTGTGTGTGTGTGTGTGTGTGTGTGTGTGTGTGTGTGTGTGTGTGTGTGTGTGTGTGTGTGTGTGTGTGTTGCCCTTGGCCGGTTTCCCCTCTTGCATAAAAAAAAAAAAATGTATTAGTTCAAAAGGAAACAGGAATGAAATATGAAGAGAGTAATACTAGTGAAGATGAAGACGATTTCTTATTCATTCATTTATTTATTTATTTATTTATTTTAGACAAGATAGTGTAAGGAAAACAAGATAGAATTAAAGGAAGGGCCTGGGGTTGGGGGAGGAGGAGGGTGTTGTTGTTGTTGCTGTTAGTGAGCCGAGCTAGAAAAATAAACGAAGCAGGATGAAATAAATGAAGAGTATAAAATAAGTGAATATTCTACATACACTTTTAAACTGTGCGAGATTTGAAAAAGAAAGAGCAAATGTGAAAATAGAATATAGTAAGGAAAACAAGATAGAACTAAGGAAAGGACCTGGGAGGGGGGGGGGGTGCTGTTGTTGCTGTTAGTAAAAGATGGGAAGGAAACATTTAGAGATTAATTTTGTGTATGAGAGGGAAATAGAATAAGGAAAATACTCGACAAAGAAAGCGAGGAAAGGTAGAATGAGGGGAACAAGGAGTGAAGGGAAAAATTACTAAAGAGGAAATTTCAATGGGTCAGCTTTACCACGTGCGAGGGAAAGATCAAATAAAATAAGGGAAAAATATACTCGACATAAACGAGGAAAATTTTTAAGGCAAGGTAATATTCTGAAGGAAACAAGAAGTGAAGGGAAAAAAATATTAGAGAGGAAATTTAATGGTGGTCAACTTTACATATGAGGGAAAAATTAAATGAAATAAGGAAAATTACTTGACAAAAACAAGGACATTTTTTTAGGAAATCTAGTATGAGGGAAACAAGAAGTGAAAGGAAAAATACTAATAGGGAAACTTGAAGGAATTAACTCATACATAAAAAGGAAAAAAAATGACAAGGGAAATATATAGGAAATGATGGAAAAATTTACGAAAGTTAGCATGAGGGGAACAAAGAGTGAAGGAAAAAATAATAAGAGGGAAAATTCAAGGGGTCAACTTTATGTATGAGGGGAAAAATATCATAATGAAAACACTTGGAAAAAAAATAAGGAAATGTGAGGGGAAACAAGGAGTCAGTATGAGGGGAACAAGGAGTGATGGAAATACTATAGAAAACAGAGGAAACATCAGAGGGAGGGGGAAACTTTACATAAGAGAGGGGAAAAAACATGAGCAAAAATACTTATAAAAAGAGGAAATTTATTAGGAAAGCTAGTAGTATTAGGAAAACAAAGTGAAGAAATGAGAAGAAAACTTTATAAAAAATAGAGAGAAAGGAAAGTTTAAGGTTTGGTATAAAAAAAAGAGAATAATTAATTTTCTATAAGAGGAAAAAAGAAATAAAAAAAACACGACAATAACGAAGAAAAAGATAGAAAAAAAAGAATAAAAAGGAAGAAAAGAGAAAAATAATAATAAGAACGTGATATTACGATAACGAGAGGGAAAAAAACGTGAAGGAAAAAAACTTCACGTGAGGGAAAAATATAAGAAAAAATAAAGAAAACTAGGAAAAACTTTGAATATGAGGGGAAAAATCTTCACACGAGGAAAAATATAAGAAAATAATAGAAAAAACAAAGAAAACTAGGAAAACTTTGAATATGAGGGGAAAAATACGAGGGAAAATAAAAAGGAGTGAGGGAAAAAACAATACCAGAAAAATAAGAAAAAATATGAGGGGAAAATTACGAGGGAAATAAAAATCAAGCGAGGGGAAAAACAATACCAGAAAAATAAGGAAAAATATGAGGGGAAAATAACGAGAGAAACAAAAGGAGTGAGGGAAAAATAATATCAGAAAAATAAGGAAATTTATGAGGGGAAAATTACGAGGGAAACAAAAATGGAGCGAGGAAAAACAATATCAGAAAAATAAGGAAAAAATGTGAGGGGAAAATTACGAGGGAAACGAAAATGAAGCGAGAGGAAAAAAAATACCAGAAAAATAGGGAAAAATAAGAGGGGAAAATTACGAGGGAAACAAAAATGGAGCGAGGGGAAAAATTACCAGAAAATAAAGAAATAACTATAAAGGAAAATTTTACACCAAGGAAAACAAAAAAATTATCAGAAAAACAAGAAAACATTTAGAAAAACCAGAGAGAGAGAGAGAGAGAGAGAGAGAGAGAGAGAGAGAGAGATAAGACAAGAAAGTTTAGAATAGTGATAAAGAGGGACGGTGGAGAGGAGTGAGGGGAGGGAGGGTAGGAGGAGAAAGAGGGGAGAAGGGAGAGTGATGGGGGGAAGGGTAGGAGGTGATGGGGGAGGGAGGGATAGGATGATGGGTTGAAGGACTGACAGTAATGGGAGTGCGTCGTGATGGGTAAGGGAAGAGTACTGATGGGGGGAGAGGGGAAGGGGAAGGGGAGGGGGTGAAGGGGGAGTGCTCCTCTTATTGTTGAGGGGCAGTGAGGCAAGGGCGCCCTTCACAAGCTGGCTAAGGGAAGGGGATGGGGAGGAGCGGGGAGGGAAAAGGAGGAGGCGCTAAGGTCTGTGTGTGTGTGTGTGTGTGTGTGTGTGTGTGTGTGTGTGTGTGTGTGTGTGTGTGTGTGTGTGTGTGTGTGTGTGTTACTATTGCTGTAGTCTCGTGCGCTGTACCAGAGAGAGAGAGAGAGAGAGAGAGAGAGGTAAACAGGCGGTTGCTTAATAGACAGAAGGAATATAGAGCCGTCAAGGTAATGGGAGGAGGAGGAGGAGGAGGAGGAGGAGGAGGTAGCGGTGGTCGTGGTGTTGTGTGCTAATGGTGAATATATAGAGTTAAGCTGAAAATGAGGAGGAAGAAATAGGAGGAAGAAAAACAGGAAGAGGAGGAGAGGGTGGAAGAGAAATAAATGAGAAAAAGATGAAAATTGGGAAAGAAAGAATATGTGGAAAGAATGAAGAAGAAGAATTAAGGAGAAGAAATGAGGGAGAGAAATAGATATGAAAAGAGTAAATGAAAGGAGAAAAGAAAGAGAGAGAGAGAGAGAGAGAGAGAGAGAGAGAGAGAGAGAGAGAGAGAGAGAGAGAGAGAGAGAGAGAGAGAGAGAGAGAGAGAGAGAGAAAGAAACAGAGGGAGAAACAGAAACAGAGAAACCAAACAACCAACAGCGAGACACACACACACACACACACACACACACACACACACACACACACACACACACACACACACACACACACACACACACACACACAGAATACACCCTTAAACATTTGGCCACCACCCTCACCAGTCACCACCACCACCACCACCACCACCACCACCACCACCACCACCACCACCACCACCGCACACCTTGCTACATCCATTCCGCGCCTCCTGATCGGCTTAGCGAAGACAAAAGAGGCGTGAGGTGCGCACGAGCCGCCCTTTATTGTCACCGGATCAGCACACACGAATTCTGATCCTCTATGGGTGACGGGGGGGGCGGCGGGAAGGTATAGGGGTGTGATAAGTAGGTAGGAGAAGGGGGTTGTGGGTAGGGGACGGATGATGCTCGCTCTGACGCCTCTGATTTGGGAGTTGGAGGGGTGCTGGAGTGGTTTACGGATAGGGGGGATGGCCTGGATTTAGCTTTGAGGGTGATGGAGAGGAAGGAAAGGTAGGAAGGAGAGAAGGGAAGGAAGGAAGGAAGGGTTGAGTGGAGGAAGAGGAGGTGTTGAGTGGAGAGATGAAGGGAAGAGAAGGATTGAAGGAGGGAAGAAAGGTGGAGAAGGCAGTAGGAGTGATGGAAATGTTACAAGAATTTAGGAGGAGGATGGAGAGATGAGGGAAGAGAGAAGAATGGAAGCAGGGGAAAGAAGGGAAGAGGATTGGAGGGAGAAGGAGGAGGAAGAGAGGAGAGGAAGAAGAAAGGGTAGAGAAAATTAGAAGAACTGGGAGAAATTAAAATTGAAAAATATACAAACAAAAAAATTAAGAAAAGAAAGAAAAGGTAAAAGAGAAAAGATAGACAACACAACAAGGCGAAGGAAAGAAGAAGGATAGAAGGAAAGAAAAAAA
>NC_059272.1:3832291-3844791 GCF_017591435.1 Portunus trituberculatus | reverse complement strand
AAGGAAGGAAGGAATGAAAGGAAAGAGAGAAAAAGAAAGAAATGCTAGAGAAAATATAAAAAAGAAAATAAATCATAAAACAAGAGAAAAGAAAAAGAAAAACCTCATAAAACAAGAAAGAGAGAAAGAAAAAAAGAGAAAGAAGAAAGAAAAAGAAAGAAAATCATACAAAATTAGAGAAAAATAAAAAGAAACGAGGGAAGGAAGGAGAGAAAGAGAAAATGAAAGAAGGAAGGAGAAAAGGAAGGGAAGGAAGAGAAAAGGAGAGAAGGAGAGAGGGAAGAGAAGGAAGGAGAGAGAGAAGGGAAGAAAGGAAGGAAGGAATGCTCGCTGGATTAAAGGCAGAAAAGAAGGAAGAAGAGAAGAGAAGGAAGGAAGAGAGAGAGAGAGAGAGAGAGAGAGAGAGAGAGAGAGAGAGAGAGAGAGAGAGAGAGAGAGAGAAGAAAGGAGTGAAGGAAGGAAAGGAGGAAAGAGAGAAGGAGAAAGGAAGGAAGGAAGTCTCGTTGGAATAAAGGAAGAAAAGAAGGAAGAGAGGGAAGAAAGAAAGGAAGGAAGGCGAGGAGAGAAGGAAGAAGAGAAGGAAGGAAAGAAAGGAAGGAAAGGAAGGAAAAAAGAAAAGAAAGGAAGGAAGGCGAGAGGGAGAGAAGGAAGAAGAGAAGGGAAGGAAGCAAAGGAAGGAAAAAAGAAACGAGGGAAGGAGGAAAGGAAGGAAGGCTCGCTGTAGTGAAGGAAGAAGAGAAGGGAAGGAAGCAAAGGAAGGAAGGAAAAAGAAACGAGGGAAGGAGGAAAGGAAGGAAGGCTCGCTGTAGTGAAGGAAGAAGAGAAAGAAAGGAAGGAAAAAAGAAACAAGAGAAGGAGGAAAGGAAGAAAAGAAGGAAGAAGAGAAGGGAAGGAAGCAAAGGAAGGAAAAAAGAAACGAGGGAAGGAGGAAAGGAAGGAAGGCTCGCTGTAGTGAAGGAAGAAGAGAAAGAAAGGAAGGAAAAAAGAAACAAGGGAAGGAGGAAAGGAAGAAAAGAAGGAAGAAGAGAAGGGAAGGAAGGAAAAAAGAAAAGAGGGAAGGAGGAAAGGAAGAAAGGCTCGCTGGAGTGAAGGAAAGAATGAAGGAAGAAGAGAAGGGAAGGAAGGAGAAAAGGAGTAAAGGAAAAAGAGAAGGAAAGAAGGCTCGCGGGAGGGAAGGAAGGAGAGAGGGAAGAGAAGGGAAGGAAGGAAAGGAAGGAGAAAAGGAGAAAAGGAAAAGAGAAGGAAAGAAGGCTCGCGGGAGGGAAGGAAAGAGAGAGGGAAGAGAAGGGAAGGAAGGGAAGGAAGGGAATGGCAGGAATGCGAGGAAAGGCGAGGCAACACAGCATCTGCCGGGGTATTGAGACCATGACGCCGTAGAATCTGATCCCGCTGACCGACCCTCCAGACCCTCTTTTGTTTCTGTGGTGGTGGTGGCGGTGGCGGCGGTGGTGGTGGTGGTGGTGGTGGCGGTGGTGGTGGGCGACTTGAAATGGTCAACCGTTCCTCTTCTTTCCTTTCTCCTTCTTCCTTTCTTTTTCTTCTCTTCATTTTCTTTATATCTTTTCTTTCCATTTCTTTCTTAATTATTTTCTTTTTCTTTTTATCATTTTCTTTTTTTCCTTCTTTTCTTCTCTTTTATTCCTTTCTCTCTTGATTATTCTCCGTTTCCTTCTTTCCTTCCTCCTTACTTTTCTTTCTATTTCTTTCTTTCTTAATTCTTTTCTTTTTCTTTCTTTCTTAATTCTTTTCTTTTCTTTCTTTCTTTATCATTTTTCTCTTTCTTCTTTCCTTCTTTTTTTCCTTTCTTTTCTCTCGTGATTATTTTCCTTTCTTCCTTTCTTTATATAATTTCTTCTTTCTATTCCTTTCTTTCTCTTAATTATTTTCCTTTTTCCTTCCTTGCTTTCTTCTTCCCTTCTCTTTCTTCTCTTTCTTTTCTTTTCTCTCGTAATTATTTTTGTTTATCTTCCTTCCTTTATATATTTTTCTTTCCATTCCTTCTTCCTTTTTATCATCGTTCCTTTCTTCTTCTCTTCTTTTTTTCTCTTCCCTTTCCTTTCTTTACTAACTCTTTTCTTTTTCTTCCTTTCTTTATATTTTTCTCTTTCCATTCCCTTGTCTCTTAATTCTTTCCCTTTTCTTTCTATTTTCTTTTCCCTTTTTTCCTCTCTTATCTTTCCTTTCTCTCGTAATTCTTTTCCTTTTCTTCCTTTCTTTATCTTCTTTTCTTTTCTGCTATTTTTTTCTTTCCATTCCTTTCTCTCTCTAAATTATTTTCCTTTTCTTCCTTTTTCTGTTTCTTCTGCTATTCTTTCTCTTTCCCTTTTTATTTTTTTCCTTCTTTTCCTTTCTTTTTCTTCTCTTGCTTTCTTTTTTTTCTTTTGTTTATTTTTCTTTCTTTTTCTCTCCTTTTGCTTTCTTTTCTCTTTCTCTTTTCATTATTCTTCTATCTATCTCTCCTTCTCTTTCTCTTTCTCTTGTTTTACTTTCTTTTCTCGCTTTCTTGTTATTAATCTATTCATTCTTTATCTTCCTTCCTTCTTTCATTCAGTTATCACAAAGCTCTCTCTCTCTCTCTCTCTCTCTCTCTCTCTCTCTCTCCTGGTCAACAAGTCTAGCCAACCATACATCCGCTCTTTAAACTCTCTCCTTTTAACCATACAATCTATTACATACTCCTATACAGATCCCTCTTCCTTATCTCCCTCCTGCCTTATCACCATCTCCCTCCCTCATTATCATCATGAAGGGCAACAATAACATCAAGATCATCGTTATTATTGGTGGTATTGTGGTATTGTGGGGTGTTCATAAGGTGGCTGGCCGTTCGGGAGGTTTACAATGCATGCCAGCCCACCACCTCTTGTCCTCCCCACTACTGCTCTGCTCTCTCTCCCCACGTCACTCTGTCTCTCTTCTCCTTTCCGCTCTCTCCTTCGTCTCTCTTCATTCCAGTCAGTCTTCGGGAAAATTGTAATCTGGTTCATGAAAAGTTGAGGATATTATGTGTTTTTTTTTTTTTCTTATTTTTCTCAGTTTTTTTTTCTTTTGTAATCTGGTTGATGGAAATTAAAGGATGTTACGTGTTTTCTTTTTCTTTTTCTCTTTTCTTTTTTTTTTCTTTTCTTCTTTTTGTAATGTGGTTGATGAAAACTTGAGAATATTACGTGTTTTTTTTCTTTTCTTTTTTCTTTTCTTCTTTTTGTAATGTGATTGATGAAAACTTGAGAATATTACGTGTTTTTTTTTCTCTTCTTTTTCTTTTCTTTTTTGTAATCTGGTTGATGAAAACTTGAGAATATTACGTGTTTTTTTCTCTTTTTTTTTTCTTTTTCTTTGTAATCTGGTTCATGAAAAACTTGAGGAAATTTGATGTTCTCTCTCTTTCTCTTTTTCTCGCTTTTTTCCTTTTTTTCTTTTTTTTCTTTATTTTTGAACTTGTGACTCTCTCTCTCTCTCTCTCTCTCTCTCTCTCTCTCTCTCTCTCTCTCTCTCTCTCTCTCTCTCTCTCTCTCTCTCTCTCTCTCTCTCTCTCTCTCTCTCTCTCTCTCTCTCTCTCACTCACTCACTCACTCACTCACACACACACACACACACACACACACACACACACACACACACACACACACACACACACACACACACACACACACACACACAGGAAAAAGATAGAGATGTGGAACGAGAAATGGAAGAAAAGGAGGAATAAAGGAAGATGGAAGAGGAGGAGAAGTGAGAGAGGATCGGAAGGGAGAGGAGGAGAAGTGAGGAAACGGAAAGGAAGAAAAGAAGAAAAGAAGAAAAGAGAGAGAGAGAGAGAGAGAGAGAGAGAGAGAGAGAGAGAGAGAGACCCCACCATTACACCTGTCTCACCTGGCCACGGTCACCAATTATTCGATCGTTCACCAGGTATTAAAAAGGATTTAATCAAACACACCTGGCGACCACATATAGGGGAGAGAGAGAGAGAGAGAGAGAGTAAGCTTGCATAGACTACTGTTAATGTTACTACTACTACTACTACTACTACTACTTTTACCACTTCCACCACTACTACTACTACTACTACTACTACTACTACTACTACTACTACTACTACTACTACTACTACTACTACCACCACCACTACCACCACCACCACCACCACTTCCCTGCCAATTTCTTTCTCCTTTACTCCCTCACCTCTTCCTCTCCCTTTCTACTCCTTTCCCTCTCCTCCCCTCCTCTCTCTCTCTCTCTCCCCCCCCCACAAACAAGCAACGCACGACAGACCAACAATTATGACATTACCTGATTACTTTTCACCCCTTCCCCCCGCTCCTCTGGCTGGGAGAGAGAGGCAGAGGGAGAGGAGGGGGAGAGAGCAAGCGTGGTCGATAGGGGTCAAAGAGTGAGAGGTCAACACGTGGCGGGCCTCAGGTGAGCGTCAGCAGGTGTGGGTTGATTGGTGTCTCTATCTCACCTGCCGGGGTGGTGATGGGGAGGGGTAGGGTGCCGCGGGTGATGGTATGTTGTGGTGTTGGGAGTGTGTGTGTGTGTGTGTGTGTGTGGGTGTATAGGACAGGTTTTGTTATAAGAGCATTAAGAACAATAACAAAAACAGGAATGGTGATGACAGCAACAATGATGATCGTAGTAACAGTATTAATAACATCAGTAATGCGACAACAAAATTACTGCTACTATTACTACTACTGCTGATACTGTTACTACTACTACTGCTGCTGTTACTACTACTACTACTACTACTACTACTACTACTGCTGCTGCTGCTGCTGCTATTACTTCTACTACTGCTACTACTACTACTACTACTACTACTACTACTATTTCTACTACTACTACTACTACTACTACTACTACTACTACTACTACGTCACCACCACTACCATCACCACCACTACATTAACACCATCACACCACCACACCACCACCAGGCACAGCGTCTGGTTCACCTGCGCAGGTAAATCACGTATTATTATTATTAATTAAGGTGTTATCAGCTTAACTTTGGACGTCCACCTGTCCTCTCTCTCTCTCTCTCTCTCTCTCTCTCTCTCTCTCTCTCTCTCTCTCTCTCTCTCTCTCTCTCTCTCTCTCTCTCTCTCTCTCTCTCTCTCTCTCTCTCTCTCTCTCTCTCTCTCTCTCTCTCTCTCTCAAGTGCAAGGTTAATGAGGGTCTCGTGTGTGTGTGTGTGTGTGTGTGTGTGTGTGTGTGTGTGTGTGTGTGTGTGAGCTGGGAGGGAGCAATTAACCTGTATGTAAGTGAGGTAGGATAAGGTAGGAGTTAATTAGCAGGTGGTGGTGGTGGTGGTGGTGGTGGTGGTAATGAGGCCTTTGTGTGGCTTTGGGTCTAATGGGAGTTAATGTGTAGGTTAATAGGCAGAGGTGGGGAGGGAGTAGTGGGTGGGTGGGTGGGTGGGTGGGTAGGAGGGTGGAAGGGTGTGTTTATATTGCAAAGTTACGTGTGTGTGTGTAATTCACTGTTTGATCTGGTGGAGTCTCTGACGAGACAGCCAGACGTTACCCTACGGAACGAGCTCAGAGCTCATTATTTCCGATCTTGGGATAGGCCTGAGACCAGGCACACACCACACACCGGGACAACAAGGTCACAACTCCTCGATTTACATCCCGTACCTACTCACTGCTAGGTGAACAGGGGCTACACGTCAAAGGAGACACACCCAAATATCTCCACCCGACCGGGGAATCGAACCCCGGTCCTCTGGCTTGTGAAGCCAGCGCTCTAACCATTGAGCTACCCGGCCGTGTGTGTGTGTGTGTGTGTGTGTGTGTGTGTGTGTGTGTGTGTGTGTGTGTGTGTCTACCTCTCTGTCTGTGTGTCTTGTCTATCTGTCTGTCTGTCTGTCTGTCTGTGTGTCTGTATTTCTTCTATATGTCTATCTATCTGCTTTTAATACCTGTTTGTCTATTTACTGTTCGCTTTTTTCCTTCTTTTATCTATCTGTTTTTGGAGGAGGAAGAAGAAGAAGAAGAAGAAGAGGACGAGGATGACAAGGAGAAGGAGGAGGAGGAGGAGGAGGAATACAAAGGAATTCAAAGGAAGGAACAGACAGCAACAGCTATACTGGGCCTAACGAGGCTGTCTGTATGCCTATGCTACCACTACAGATGCTATAAGTTAGAGGCTGAAGGACATCAGGGTTCAAGGAAGAAGAAAAGAGGCCACAGGGAGAGAAAGTCAAAGATGTGATAGGAAAGATTGAAGGAGAAGTGACACTATCTAGTACAGTAACTACAAACAAAGAAAAGGATATCTTATGAAGGCGCAAAGTACGTCATTTGAGGGGTTAATGTGAAGTGAATGTCCAACCTTTTTTTAAAAGTTTCTATCGTATTGCTACGGACAACATGTGCTGGGAGAGAGTTCCAGACATTTACAATTCTATTGAAGAAATAATGTTTTGCCTCGTCTGACCTGAAACGTTTACCTGTAATCTTGTAGCCATTATTTCTAGTGGTGTTGGAGCTGTCAATGGTGAGATAGTTGTTTACATTTATGTTATCAAAGCCCCGGAACATTTTAAATAGTTCAATCAAATCTCCTCGCATACGCCGCTTCTCTAAACTGAACAAGTTGAGTTCCTCAAGCGCTCCTCGTAAGGCTTGTTTCGCAGTCGTGGGATCAATTTGGTGACTCTTCTTTGGACTCTCTCCAGGTTGTCTATATCTTTCCTATAGTGGGGTGACCAGAACTGGACACAGTACTCAAGATGAGGTCGGACGAGTGCATTAAACAATGTGAGAATAACCCCTTCTGATTTAAATTGAAAAGTTCTACCGATAAACCCAACCAGTTTGTTTGCCGTTTTGACTACTTCCCACCACTGTTTACTTGACTTGAGGTCTGAAGTAATTATAACGCCTAAGTCTTTTTCCTTAAGAAGCTCGGAACCGTTCATTGAATAATTAGTATGATCATTATTGCTACATTTATCTACATTGAAGCTCATCTGCCACTTGTCTGACCAAGTGGCTAAGCGGTCGAGATCTGATTGTAGTTTTCTTTTATCCTCCGACGTGACTACTTTATTCATTATTTTAGTATCATCAGCAAACTTACTTACTTTACAGGTGAGGCCCTTATCGATATCATTAACATAAATAAGGAAAAGAACCGGGCCAAGCACAGATCCCTGTGGTACACCGCTTAAGACTTCTCGCCATTTTGAAAATTTACCATTTAAAACAATGCGCTGTTTTCTCTCATACAGCCAGTCTTCAAGCCATTTGAGAAGTATTCCATCTACACCATGTGACTTCAGTTTGCCTAGTAGCCGCTTATGGGAACTTTGTCAAAAGCTTTTGAAAATCTAGATACACAACATCTACTGCCTTTGTTTCGTCGTACATGGTGAAAACATCATTAAAGAAGTCAAGTAAATTAGTCAGACAAGAACGTCTGTTTCGAAAGCCGTGCTGTGAGTCATTGATTAAATCATTTACTTCTAGAAAGTTGACTAAGTTATTGCGAATTACAGTTTCCATTAATTTGCATACCACAGATGTGAGGCTGATGGGTCTGTAGTTACATGGGAGTGATTTGTCGCCTTTTTATGTATGGGGTTACGTTTGCTAACTTCCAATCCCTAGGAACCTTACCACACATAAGTGACTTGGTGAATAGCAATGAAAGGGGTTTACATATTTGAAATTTAGCTTCTTTCAAGACACGTGGTGCAATACAGTCTGGGCCGGGACTTTTGTCAGTTTTCATTTTATCAATTGCTTTAATTATTTCGTCTTCTTGAAAATCGCAGACACTTAATGGGGTTATGTTATGGAATATAGGGGTGGCTCAGGGACTGTGTGAATGCTTTCCTTTGTAAAGACTGAAGTAAAATAATCATTTAGTGTGTCTGCAATCTGAGTTTCTTCAGTGGCAAGATTACCGTTGTCTAAATAGATCTGGTTAATGTGGGATGTAATAACTTTTTTCTTCCGAACATAACTGTAAAATTCCTTGGGATTGGATTTGGTGACGCTTGCAATATACATTTCAAGGTTTTTCTTGCTCTGTTTAATGAGCTTCTTTGATTCGCGCCGAAGTCTGTCATATTCAAGTTTGTCACCCTCGTTCTGAGATGTCAGATATTTACGGTAGGCACGATTTTTCTTTAGTAGTTGTGACTCAATTTGGTTTGTCCACCATTTAGGTTTGTTCCTTTTGCATGGACGCCTTTTACGCATTGGAATACATGACTTCACAGCGTTTTCTAAAATGTATTTAAATTTGGCCCATGATTCTTCAATGTTACTTTCACCAAGTTCGGCATTCCAATCTGTTGCAGCAAGAATTAACTTTAGTCTCTCGTAATCTCCTTCTTTGTAAATGAAAACTTTTCGTTGCTAACACTGTCTTTATACACTTGAAGGTTGATGTTGAAGGAGACAATCTTGTGATCACTGTTACTAAATTCAGGACCAATATTAACATTTGATATTAAGTCGTCGTTTGTTGAAAGAACAAGATCTAATATGTTGTCACCTCGTGTGGGTTGTTGAACGTGTTGCTTTAGAGAACAGTCTAATAAACTATTGTACAAGTCCTGACCAGAGCGAGAGTTAAGTGGACTTCCCATGAGTTGACAGGCAAGTTGAAGTCTCCACAGATGACTGTATCAAAATTGTTACTTATTTCAGTAATTTGATCTTGTAAATTTTTATCAGAAGAAATATTTTGAGCCGGAGGCCTATAAACAAGACCAATAACAATTTTCTTAGAACGTACTCTTAAATGTAAGAAGACTGAGTCTATATTGTTTATTTTATCGGTTTTAAATATGGTTGGCTGAAGACTGGCTTTAACATAGAGCAATACACCGCCTCCTATTCTATCTTGTCTCTCGCAGCTGAACATGTCATAGCCTGGCAGGTTATATTCAGCAAGAAAGTCTCTGTTCGCAGAGTTGAGCCAAGACTCTGTAATACCAATAATATGATAATTTTCCAAAGCTGCCAGGGTTTCTAGATCTGAAAATTTATTTCTTAGGCTGCGAGCGTTGATTAGACAAACTTTTACAGTGTTGCACATGGAGGTTGGGTCGGAGGAGGAGGACGAGGAGGAGGAGGAGGAGGAGGAGGAGGAGGAGGAGGAAGAATACATAGGAAAGACGAGTGGCAGAAGGCCTTGTGACTTATGACGAGGTCGTTTGTTTACTATATTACATCTACAATACCTATATACTTGGTAGGAGGCGAGGGTAGAACAGAGGAAGAGAGGAGGAGGAGGAGGAAGAGGAGGAGGAGGAGGAGGAGGAGGAGGAGGAGGAGGAGGAGGAGGAGGAGGAGGAGGAGGAGGAGGAGGAGGAGGAGGAGGAGGAGGAGGAGGAGGAGGAGGAGGAGGAGGAAGAAAACGAGCAGAATTATTTGAACTATGGAGGAAAAATTTTCGAGGACAAAAGGGAAGGGTTGATTGAAGGAAGAGAAGATGTAAAAATAAAATTGGTAGAGAAAAAAAAGAGAGAGAGAGAGAGAGAGAGAGAGAGAGAGAGAGAGAGAGAGAGAGAGAGAGAGAGAGAGAGAGAGAGAGAGAGAGAGAGAGAGGAGAGGAGGGAGGGTGGGAGGCGAAGCACGCGTCCACATAACCTCATATTAACATCCTTACCTCCTCCTCCTCCTCCTCCTCCTCCTCCTCCTCCTCCTCCTCCTCCTCCTTCTCCTCAATTCCCCTTACCCTCTCTCCACCCCCTCTCCTTCCTTCCCCTCCTAAAAGTCACCAATTAAAGGCAAGGAAATCACAGTGGGGGGGCGGCGACCCTTTATGTGGGACAATGAAATGGAGTGGGAGAAGGGGGGGAGGTAACCTGAGACTGAACCCCCATACCCCCCACCATCACTACCCCTGTCTCCCCCACCACCCACAATGATGCTTCCTAGTGAGAGGAGGAGGAGGAGGAGGAGGAGGAGGAGGAGGAGGAGGAGGAGGAGGAAGATTATAATTACTCCATTATTATGTGACTGAATGGAAGGTAAGATAGACAGAGAGATAATGGAATGACTGTGTTGAGAGAGAGAGAGAGAGAGAGAGAGAGAGAGAGAGAGAGAGAGAGAGAGAGAGAGAATTATTCAGTTTCTAAAGACATGAATACGTAGATAGATAGATAGATAGATAAATAGATAGATATGTAGGTAGATAGATTGATAGATTGATAAATAGATAAATAGATAAACAAAATGTATATAATGAAAAATAATAACATACATTTTACTTTCATGGTAGGTAAACTTATTAAATAAAATAATAATAATAATAATAATAATAATAATAATAATAATAATAAATAAATAAATAACAGAACAAGATATAATTTTCTGCACGCGCGCACACACACACACACACACACACACACACACACACACACACCACCTAAATAATCATAGGGAAGAAATTAAGTTTTGCGTGTGTGTGTGTGTGTGTGTGTGTGTGTGTGTGTGTGTGTGGCCGGGCGGTAATTAATAGGGGCCAGGTAGGGCTCATCATCTCACCTGTCCCAGAAAAGAGTTTACGAGGAGCCGCCCGCCGCGTGCAGGCAGCGCCACCGCCACCACCACCACCACCACCACCACACAAAGACTACCTTCTTCTTCATTGTATTTCATTTATATATTATTTTTCATTTTTCATTTGTTTTTCTTTTTATTTAGATCGTTTACATAATTTTCTACTTTTCTTATGTCATTTCCTTTCATTTTCATTTTCTAGTTCTCCTTCTTTCTTTTTTTTTTCTTTTACTCAAATCTACACCATTCTATACATCTACTCTATTATAATTCTACATATCTATTCACAATCATTATCATCTATTTTTCCCTATCTTCCGTACATTCTTAAAACTCTCATCCTTCTATGTCTTCACCCTTCACCACCACCACCACCACCAGCGCCACGTGGGCAGACCAAACAATTAACCCCGTAGAACTGTTAATGTCGGTCGAGCAGGGTACAGAAAGAGCCTTAATGAGACTAATGAACCAGCGAGGCCTTTGCACGAGTGGTGGGGAGGAGGGCGGGGACAGATGGCGGTGGGTGGAGGGGTGGAAGGGACTCTCTATGTTCGGGGGTGTGAGGAGGGGGGATGGATGTGTAGTGGAAGGTTGAGTGTGTGTTTTTTAAGTTTGTGTGGTGGGGGTAGAGTGGATGTTATGTGGGAGAGGGTTAGAGAAGAGGAATAGATAGAGAATGATGATAAGAAAGAGGAAGAAATGGATGTTTAGAAGAAGAGAATGTTGGAGGAGGAGGAGGAGGAGGAGGAGGAGGAGAAGAAGAAGAAGAAGAAGAAGAAGAAGAAGAAGAAGAAGAAGAAGAAGAAGAAGAAGAAGAAGAAGAAGAAGAAGAAGAAGAAGAAGAAGAAGAAGAAGAAGAAGAAGAGAATGATGATAAGAAAGAGGAAGGAATGGATGTTTAAGAGAAGAGAATGTTAGACGAAGAGGAGGAGGAGGAGGAGAAAGAAGAGATGTTGGAAGAGAAGAGAAGAAGAATAGATAGAGAATGATGAAATAAAAGAGGAAAGAGGAGGTTAGATAAGGACGAGGAAGAAGATACAAGGTAGAGGAAGAAGAGGAAGAGGAAGAGGAGGAGGAGGAGGAGGAGGAGGAGAGTGGTTAGGAATAAAAGTAGACAGGTAGAGGATAAATATGTAGAGGGGAAGGTAGAAGGGAAAAGGAGAGTGAGAATAGGTGAGAGAGAAGAGGAAAAGGAGATAAATTAAAGGAAGAAGTAAAAGATAAAATGATAGAAGGAATAACAGGAAGAAGAGAGGAGAGAAAATAAAGAACTGAGTTCAGAGAGAGAGAGAGAGAGAGAGAGAGAGAGAGAGAGAGAGAGAGAGAGAGAGAGAGAGAGAGAGAGAGAGAGAGAGAAACAAAAATCTTGAAATTGAGACGAATAATAGAAGGAAACAAGGAAAAAAAAAGAAACAGAAAATAAAATAAAAAAACAGCAAAACAAATCACAAATAACAAGAAAAAGAAAAGAAAAGAAAAAAAAAAATATCAAAACGAAAAAAAAAAAATAAATAAAAAAAGAACAAAGGGAATATAAAACGAACTCAATAAAAAAGGGTTAAAAAAAGGGAAAAAAATGGGTTAATAGGGAGAAGTTAATTAGGTTTGTCTATTAATTCCCTTTCCTCTTTTAAGTTGCTGAATTTTAGTCTCATTATCGTCTCATGTTAATTGAAGGAGAGAGAGAGAGAGAGAGAGAGGGGGAGGGCAGAGAGAAAGAGAGAGAGGAAGAGGGAGGGGGAGATATCAGGAAAGAAAGGAAGGAGGGAGGGAAGGAGGTAGCGTGAATGGAGAAGGAGAGGGAGAGGGAGAGGGAGAGGGAGAGAGAGAGAGGGAGAGTCTGTGTGGTCTAAAAAGAGAGAGTTTGGGTGTTGATTGAAGGAGTTTTACACACGCGAGTCGTTGTCTGTGTAATGATATCTTCTTTGTGATCTCTCTCTCTCTCTCTCTCTCTCTCTCTCTCTCTCTCTC
>NC_059272.1:3824791-3827291 GCF_017591435.1 Portunus trituberculatus | reverse complement strand
AAAGAAAATGGAAAATCAAGTCAGGGATGTGGAATAGAAAATGGAAATAAGTGAAGTGGAATGAAACAGAAAACGGGAAAGTGGAGCAGAAAAAAAGTGGAAGAGTGTGGAGGGAGTGCGTTCCAGATTACCCTCCTCCTCCTCCTCCTCCTCCTCCTCCTCCTCCTCCTCCTCCTCCTCCTCCTCCCTTTATTTATTAAATTAAACAATTACTTCGCGTCAGTCTTCACTGAAGAAACTCATTCAGAAAATCAGCCAACTGCACCAAATCACAGCAATAATGTCTGTTTAAATACGTGCGATATCCAAGAAAATGTAATTTTGAGCGCAATAAATAAAGTTAAAACAAACAAAACTCCTGGTCCCGATAAAATTTCTCCACGAATACTAAAAGAGGCAAAGAAAGAACTTGTTAAACCATTGTCTATCCTCTTTAATAAATCACTTAGCACTCGTAAAGTTCCTGATGACTGGAAACTCGCTAACGTAACTCCAATCTTTAAAAAAGGTGACAAGTCTCAAACTAGAAATTATCGACCAATTAGCCTCACTTCAGTGGTAGGTAAATTAATGGAGACAGTTTTGAGGGATAAAGTTGTTGCATTCTTAGAAAGTAACAACATAATAAACGAATCACAACATGGATTTAGAAACAAGCGGTCATGTCTAACAAATTTACTTGACTTTTTCCATGATATATATAATTTGTACGACAACACTAGAGCGGTTGATGTCATATATCTTGACTTCCAAAAGGCTTTTGACAAAGTGCCACATAAACGTCTTATCAACAAAGTAAAAGCGCATGGTATAACTGGTGACATTGCAGCGTGGATCGAGGATTGGTTGTCTGATCGTAAACAGCGAGTTGTGATCAATGGTAAATCTTCAGAATGGATTAACGTAAGCAGTGGCGTTCCTCAAGGATCAGTTCTGGGACCTATTCTTTTTATTATATATATTAACGACATTGATGAAAGAATAAATTGTAAGCTCTCAAAATTCGCAGATGACACAAAATTGCAAACAGAGTAGACTCAGAAAGCCAAAGACAACTTTTGCAAAAAGATTTAGATACTCTCATCGAATGGTCAAACAAGTGGCAAATGAAATTCAATATAGATAAATGCCACGTATTACACATAGGAAATCAAAATCCTCAGGCGACATACAAGATGAATGATATCCCAATGACGAGTGTGGACAAAGAAAAAGATCTTGGTGTCATTGTTTCAGCAGACCTCAAGCCTAGCAAACACTGTACTGAAGTCGTCAAAACTGCGAATAAATTAGTTGGTTTCATTGGACGATCTTTCACTTTCAAGTCTGAAAAAATAATATTAACATTATATAACTCACTCGTCCGTCCACATCTCGAATACAATGTTCAGTTTTGGTCACCGTATTACAAAAAAGATATTGAAAAATTAGAAAAATACAACGCAGATTAACAAAAATGATCCCAAGGTTGCGGAACAAATCCTACGAGGAACGCCTAAAGGAATTAAATTTATTTTCTCTTGAGAAACGGAGAGTAAGAGGCGACCTTATCATGCTTTTCAAAATTTTTAATGGGTTTGCAAATATGAATATTCAAAAATACGTATCAGTCGACCAGTCAAATGTCACCAGAAGCAATGGTTTCAAAATTGTTGGTAAGCGTTTTGTAACAAATGAAGTCAAACACTTTTTCTTTAATCGCATAGTCAATATATGGAATGGTCTGCCATCAAATGTTGTCAACTCAGGTACTATCGAAACGTTCAAAGTTCGCCTCGATAAATACCTTGAATGTAATCCCCGGTTGTCGCTATTCATTTCCGAATAATTTGCGCTTTTTCTTTTATCTCCCGGGCCTCTGATCGTGAATTAAATTGCCCGTTAGTTTAAATTACTCTCACCCTCCATACATGACACAGATAGCCCGGAGTGAACGGTCACTACTTTTACTCTCGATCTGTGAAGGGCTGTGGATAGTCAAGAGCCCTGACAGTAGGTGACCATCATCGGGATTTAAGGTACCAGGGTCACCGCTGCAGGGGGTAACCATACAGTGTGCGGCGCCCTTTAAAGGGAAGTGCACTTTTACAGTGGTTGTACGGAGCTGGGGCCTGATTGACTGCTGCCTCTCTTGAAAGCGCCAGGCAAGGCTGCCGCACCACCTTTTTGACTCCACACTGTGTTTACATACATACTACACTACACTGCATACACGCACAGATAGCCCAGAGTAAACGGTCACTACTACTACTCTCGACCTGTGACGGGCTGTGTTTGGAGAGGGCCTTGTCAACCATTGATCATCATCGGGAACTAAGTACCAGGGATCAATGTTGCAAGGGTTATCAGCGTACGGAGTCCCTACAGGGAAAGTATGCTATCTCAGTGGATTGAACGGAGCTGGGGCCTGATTGACTGCTGCCTCCCTAGAAAGCGCCAGGCAAGGCTGCCGCACCACCCATTCGACATACACACTGTGCATCCACGTACACAATGCACA
>NC_059272.1:3799791-3809791 GCF_017591435.1 Portunus trituberculatus | reverse complement strand
ACTGGAATATATACTGCACTGGAACGGAGGAGGAATGAGGAGTTGAAATATTTGATTAACCTGGAATGGGAACACGAAAAGGACTGGAATGCCACTATAAGGAAGCTGGAATGAGATTGAAGTAAAAAAAAAAAAAAGGTACACTGGAATGCCTATCTATAGTTTTTGTTCTTGTTTTTTTTTATCTTCTTTTCCTTTCATATTCTTTTCCTTACTCCTTCTCTACTCAGCTTCGTCAAAATCACCACAACAACACTGAAATGCGTTTATTTATTTATCTTTTTTTTTCTTGTTCTTGATGTTCTTTTCCCTTTATATTGTCTTTCTTACTCCTTCTCCAGCCAGCTCCTTATTTTTTTTCCTTCATGTTGTGCTCCTTTCTCTTCTAATCAACTTCCATGTATCTTTTCCTTCATATTGTCCTCTTTACTCCTTCATATTGTCCTATTTACTCCTCCTTAAACCAAATCCCCATCTTTCGCTTCATATTGTTCTCCTTATTTCTTAAACCAACTCTGATCTTTTCCTTCATGTGATCCTTCTTGCTCCTTCTCAAAAATCAACTCCCATGTTTTCCTTCATTTTGTTCTCCTTACTCCTCAAACCAACTCACATCTTTTCCCTTCTTCATATTGCCTTCCTTACTCCTCAAACCACCTCCTATTTTTCCTCAAACTAACTCCTATTTTTCCCTTCCTTACTCCTCGAACCAGCTCCCCATCTGTTCCCTTCATATTGCCGTCCTTACTCTTCTAATCAACTCCCATCAGAATCACAACAGCTAGTCAGTCAACCTTCCCTACCATCCACAATTCTGAACCTTCCCACACACACACACACACACACACACGCCATTCCAAGCACGCCTTCCTTCACAGCCTCTTCAATCACACCCATTCAACGAAAAAGCTACGAGGATTAAACATTACACAGTTGCTGACGAAAGAAAGGGAGGCTGCGTGGGGAGGTAGGAGGGAGTGCGTATGGGGAGTGGTGGTGTTTGAAGAGGCCAGTGACGCGGGGAGTGATGTACGGCGGGCAGGAACAGAAGAGGTGACATTGTTCGCCGAGAGAGTAACAGCGTCACGCCCCAGCCCGCCACACCACGGCCTGCCTCATTACAATATCAACGGAAGGATGGTGGTACTGTACGCCTGCCTGCCTGTCTGTCTGTCTGTCTGTCTGTGTGTGTGTGTGTGTGTCTGCCTGGTGGTGGTGGTGGTGGTGGTGTTTTGTATAGGATATTTGCTTAGGTTCTTTTTTTTTTTTTTTTTTCTATATTGTCTTCCTTTTTCATGTTTTTTTTTCTATTTTCGTATTTTTTTTTTGTCGTCTTATCTTCTTCTCTCTTTCGTATTTCTTTTTTCTTTTGTTTTGTTTATTTCTTTTTATTCTTACTTTTGTTTATGTTCTGTTTTATTTTTTCACTTTTTTCCATTTTTTCTCGTTTTTTTTTGTCTGTTTTTTCATGTCTTTTTCCCATTTCATCTTTTCTTTTTCGTGATTTCTTCATTTTTCTTCTTTTTCTTTTTTCCATTATGATCTTGTCTGCCTTTTTTCATTTTCCTTTTTTCCTCGTATTTCTTTCTCCTTTCGTCCTTTTTTTTCTTTTTTTTTCTCTTGGCTTCTTTTTTCTTTCATAAAATTTCCCTTTCTTTCTTTCTTTCTTTCTTTCTCTTCTTATTTCATTGCCTTGTTTTTGTTTTTTTGTCTTCACATTCCTCCTTTTCATCTATTTCCTCTTCATTTCTTTCATTCTCTTTTATTCCTACTTTTGTTTCTGTTTTTTTTTTCTTTTATCTCTTTCCCCATATTCTTATCTTTCATTTATTTTCCCTCTATTCCCTTTTCATCTCTCTTCCTTCTTTTCTCTTATCTTTAATCACCTTCCTCATTTTCTTGTCTTTCCTATGTTTTCTTTATATTTCTCTCCCTTCCTCTTCCCATTTTCTCATCTTCTATTTCCACATTCGCATCTTCCATCTACACTCTCTTATTTCTTTCTTCCTTTTCCTGTTTTTTTATTTCCTTTCTTCCTCTCTTTTTTCATCCTTTCTTTCATGTATTACTCTCTCGCACGTTAATCTTCAATGCTAAATGTTTGCTCTTAAATCCTTTTCCACAATTAACCATCCTAAGAATATGTTAACCTCTTCAGTACCATGACACGTTTCCACATATATTCTGCTCACTATTTGGTAATTTTATACAGATTCAGACACTCATGTGGAGATTGAAACAGTGAAGACTCTGGCCATTAATCTTCTGACCTCCATAGAACCTTCCTAATGTCAATAAAATCGTCTAATTACACTAAAAACTCACGGTAAAGATGCGTCCCAGTACTAAAGGATCATCAACATCATCATCATCAGCAGCAGTTAATTCTTTATGTTCATTGATTGTTCCATTATACTGCTGTACAATAAATATTAATAGAAAATATGTAAATGGTGGATTTATTTATTTTTTTTTTTAATATTATATACTTTTATTTTATTTCGTCACTTTTTCTTGTTTATTTTCTATTTCCAGTGTTTTTTTCTCTCTTTTTCTCTTTTCTTTCTTTCATTATTTGATTCATTTTCTTTCTTTATATTCTTGTTTTTTTTTTATTGTGTTGATTTCCTACTTTTCCTCTCTCTCTCTCTCTCTCTCTCTCTCTCTCTCTCTCTCTCTCTCTCTCTCTCTCTCTCTCTCTCTCTCTCTCTCTCTCTCTCTCTCTCTCTCTCTCTCTCTCTCTCTCTCTCTCTCTCTCTCTCTCTCTCTTATTCCTTTCTCTTTATCCTTTCTTCTCTTCTTCTCTCACTTCCACCTCTTCTCTCCTTCCCTCCTATCATCTTTCATGTTGCTCTTCCCTCCTTTTCTTCCTCCTATTTCCTCGTCTCGTATTCCTCCCCCTCCCTCTCCCTTTCTCTCTCCCCTCTCCTCATGTCCCATCCTATCTTTCTTACGTGTCTCCCCTCATCCATTCTCCTTTCTCCCCTTCCCTTCCTATCTCCCCTCTTTCCTCCGCCCATCTCTCCTCCCCCCTTTACCTTCCTCCCTCTTCTCTTTCTCTTCCCCTTCTGCCTCTTATCCTTCTCTTATTCTCTCCTAACCCTTTCTCTCTCTCTCTCTCTCTCTCTCTCTCTCTCTCTCTCTCTCTCTCTCTCTCTCTCTCTCTCTCTCTCTCTCTCTCTCTCTCTCTCTCTCTCTCTCTCTCTCTCTCTCTCTCTCTCTCTATCTATCTATCTATCTATCTATCTATCTATCTATCTATCTATCTATCTATCTATCTATCTATCTATCTATCTATCTATTCACCACCAACCACCACCACCACCACCACCACCACCACCAAAATAACGCCGCTAGGCCCCGGAGGACATAGAGACCAGCATAGCCATCCTGGAGCCTCTTGTCTTTTTCCCTGCGGTGTGAGGCTGCTGAGGGCTGCCGGGGCCTCGGGGTGGGCAGTGTTGGTGGTCATAATGGTGATGGTAGTGGCAATTGAATTTGTTCCCTGAGGCTGTGGTGATTTATTTTGAGTTGGGAACAGTGTCTGGCGGTGCTGGTGGTGGTGTTGGTGGGTGTCGTGGTGGTTCTAGGGGAAGGGAGGAGATGGAAGGAGCAGGAGCAGTGTTCGAGAGTCTTCCTGCAGCAGACTGTACTCGCAGGCGTACAGTACGGGGAAGCCTTGTGCTGGACTCATGCCCCCATTGATAGTGAGCAGGGCAGTGCAGAGCTGGGCGGTGTGGTGTGGCGCGCAGGTAGTTGTGGGTGTGCGGCGGGCGGCGCGACGCGGCACGGCGCCAGGTGGATCGCTGGGGCGGGTCATGGGACGGCGTCACTGGCGTCTTCAGTGCCTCAGCCCTTTCATGGCGCCGCGGTTTGGCGGGGTCTGGCTTGGCTATGTGGAGTATGCACGCTGTGAGGCTGCCTTGGGTCTGTAGGGACGCCTCGTGGCCCAAGTGGTGGCGGTGGCGGCCCCTATGGCGCCTCCAGCAGCAGAAAAACACTTCTGCAGAAATTTGCGGAATTCGCTAAATTAACAGACCGTGAATGGATGAATTGATTGCTGAGGAACACGCGTTCATTATCACCGAGCATCACTCTGGAAGGATCACCAGACAAACATTGCAAGTTAATTTCATGAAGAAACCAGATGGCAAAGTTTGCTGGCGGGGCAGCCGGCGCCTGTGTGGTGCTTGCGGCCCTTTGGGGTGCCTTGTGATGTACCCCCCCCTCCAGGCACAGGCACACTGATGCTTTAGGCTGGACAGACGGCGTGTGGCTCGTAATCCCTCGATTAACTGATAACTGCAGGAAGGAAGCCTGTCAGTCTGGCCTAGAGCCAGCCAGAGTGACGGCGACGTCCTGGGAGGATTGTGTTGAGAGATGGCCTTGCAGGGGCTGTGCAGCACTATCCAAGGGCAGGGCGAAGCTGGCCAAGCCCCACTCTGGCCAGGGAAGCAGCAGGTCGCGGGCCATTCCTCTCCCTGCCTAACAACAACAACGCTCCTGGAAGCCTGCATGGAAGTATCAGGACGAGTAGTCCCTTGAACACACCCACACCCTGACGCCCACACTCCCAAGCCAGCTTCTGATGGTCCATGACCTATGTCCACCTTCTGCTCTCTCCGCCACCCCTCCTTAGAGTGGCTTAGCACCTCCACTCACTCTGGATCTCCTTTTGGCGCCGCGGTGCGGGACAGGGCGGAGAGAGGACGTCGTGCCAGGGGTGCGGGGGCAGGTGATGAGGGGCACAGCATGGTGGTCATCTCCTTAAGTCAAGCAGCGGCGGGGACTTGGGGGACAGCCAGACTAGGGACACGTCACCTGTGCGTGAGGGAAGAAGGGAGGGAGGTATTGGGAGGGAGAAATGGAGGAAAAAAGAGAAAGAGGGAGATACATAATAATTGGAGGAACATAAAAATGAAGGTACAAAAAGATAAAGTTAATTATCTTTGGGGAAGGAAATGACGTGCAAATTTGATGTAAATAAGATAAGTGAAGAGAGAGCAGAGGTGAAGGCTGAACCGCTGAGGAGTTGCAGTGACACAGGAGGCCTGGCGCGGCGCGCACTTGGAGCGAACTGGGCGGGGCTGGGAAAGAAGGATCAAGCAATGAGAAAGTGAGGGAGAGAGGGAAGAGAGGAAGAGGTGAGCTGAGTTAAGGAGCCGTGCAGTTTGTTTCACGATACATTTTGTTGTAATCGTGGCGATCGTGCCCTCTTGTGGTGTTCATGTCTCGCTGTGCTGGACCCGAGGTGGTAAACAGCCAGGCGAGGCGACATAATCAGTCCCACCTCCCCCTCCATCTGACGGTGACGTAGAACACAACTCTCGCGCCGCGCCGCGCTATACCACGCCTTGAGGTGCAGGCTGACCAGCGTCCCGCCTGGTCGCGGGGACGCCACTGTGCCACAGCCCAGATTCCTGGCGGTTGAGTCACGAGGAGTCACGCCAAGCCTGCGTGACGTCACACACCACAAGTGTGCGCGTCAAGACACCTGGGCTGGCGTCCCTCGCCGCCACACCTGTGCCGCCAGATAACGTCACACATGTGCCGTCACCCTAATGGTTAATTGCCTCAATTGTATCTGCAAATGTTTATTGTTGAACATAACACATGGCCGCCCTGCTTGGCGACACTGTGTGTGTGTGTGTGTGTCATATTACATGTTGTGTATATACACACACACACACACACACACACACACACACACACACACACACACACACACACACACACACACACACACAGAGAGAGAGAGAGAGAGAGAGAGAGAGAGAGAGAGAGAACAGCTAGGGCGAGCCAGCACAGCGGCAGGTCAGGACAGGCGGGGGCGGGGCGGGGGTGCGGGCGAGGGGCAGCAGATGCTGCGGCAGATGTGCCCATCGCGAAGAAGGGACACGTGCGCGTCGCTGTGGCACGTGCGTCGCTTCCTTGGCGCACCCCCCACTGCCCCCTGCCCCTCCCGCCCCGCTGCCCTGCCGGTGACAGATTGTGCACCGCGACGCGCCGCGCAGGGACAATATGCCGCCCTCACCGCGCAGGTGAACACAGCTTCGAAGGAGAGGTGGGCGGCCGTGAGGTGACCTGCATGCCCACGCCACCACCCTTGCCCGACTATTCCCCATACGCCCACACACCTAGGCGTCACACACACACACACACACACACACACACACACACACACACACACACACACACACACACAGTTAACCCTCGCACACTCACCACCGCCACCGCTACCCGCCAAGCCGCACCGCCAGCGATCATATGTTAAAAAAACGTTGATTGTTCCGGGCGTGTGTCATTACCACCTCACGGCGCGTGGGTGCGGGCAGGTGTGGTGGCGTCCCGTGCAGGTGTGGGGCGGGGGCTGGAATTGGGGGGCGGAAGGGAGGCAGGTTGGAATGGCAGGAATGTGGGCCACGTGTTGTTGTTGTCACTGTTCCCATCTGTGGTGAACACTTGTGGGAGGCAGGGAGGGGCGCAGATGTTCCAGGGACGCTACTCTTCTCCCCTCCCCCCAAACACATACGTATAGTAGTAGTAGTAGTAGTAGTAGTGGTAGTAGTAGTAGTAGTGGGAGTAGTAGCAGTAGTAGTAGTGGTAGTAGCTGTAGTAATAGTAGCAGTAACAGTGGTAGAATTAGTAATAGCAATAGTAGTAATAGTAATAGTAGTAGTAGTAGTAGTTGTAGTAGTAGTAGTAGTTGTTGTTGTTGTTGTTGTAATAGTAGTTCATTGGCAAAAACACAAATAATACAAGAAAAAACAAACTTGAATCGAAGTATTATAACACACACACACACACACACACACACACACACACACACACACACACACACACACACACACACACACACACACACATATCTAAAATTTTCAATATATAAAAATGTTCTTTCTTTTCTTTTTTCTATGTTTATTTTTCTGTTTCTTCACTCATTGGTTAATCTTTGCTTCTTTATCTATATGTCTGTCTATCTGTCTGTCTGTCTGCCTGTCTGTATTTCCTTGTATTTGTCTGTCTATCTAAGTATTTGACTGTCTATCTGTCTATCTTTCTGTTTACTTACCTGTCTGCAATTTATCTACCTATGCCTTTATCTATCTACCTGTCTATCTGTCTACCAAACTCCTTACTTGTTTGTATATTTGTGCATTCATTTATCTTTTTTTTTTTCTTTCGACAGCTAAACACGGAAACACGGAAAGGACAAGAGAAGAAGAGAGGTAAGTCTTATTGAGAGAAAACACACCACCACCACCACTACCACCACTATCATCATCACCACCATTATCACCATCATCATCATCATCATTATCATCAACAATTTCACATCAGTAATTACCAAGACTTCTCCCAAATCTTCGCGCATCATCCAGCAAACCCTCTCCCCTCATCATCTCCATCTTCTTCTGTCTCGCGGCTGTCCTGTCTTCCTTAAGTTAGGTTAGGTTAGGTTAGGTTAAGTTAGGTTTATCTGCTCTCGAGTCTATGATGTGTCTATTTATCCATCTATCTATCTATTTATCTACATAACTGTTTGTCTATCTATCCATCTGTCTGTCTACATAACTATCTGTCTATCTGTTTACATATCTATCTATCTATTTACATAACTATCTATCTATCAATCTATCTATTTATCTATCTAGCAGTTTATCTTCTTCTTCCTCCTCTTCCTTCTCTTCTTGCTCTTCCTAAACGCATATGTAATTTATTATTTTTGTTGTTTTTTTGTTGTTGTTTTATTATTATTATTATTATTATTATTATTATTATTATTATCTTTTATGTCTGGTCTAATTTGAAATTCATACAGTTTCCCTTTGTATATTCTCTCTCTCTCTCTCTCTCTCTCTCTCTCTCTCTCTCTCTCTCTCTCTCTCTCTCTCTCTCTCTCTCTCTCTCTCTCTCTCTCTCTCTCTCTCTCTCTCTCTCTCTCTCTCTCTCTCTCTCTCTCTCTCTCTCTCTCTCTCTCTCTCTCTCTCTCTCTCTCTCTCTCTCTCTCTCTCTCTCTATATATCTATATATATATATATATATATATATATATATATATATATATATATATATATATATATATATATATATATATATATATATATATATATATATATATATATATATATATATATATATATATATATATATATATATATATATATATATATATATATATATTTATTTATTTATTTTTGGATAGAAAGATACTCTAGCCGTGCCTATGTGTGTGTGTGTGTGTGTGTGTGTGTGTGTGTGTGTGTGTGTGTGTGTGTGTGTGTGTTAATACGACCACGTGCCCGCCACGACTACCTGCCTGCCTGCCTGCCTGCCTGCCTGCTGTTCGTCTCTGTCTCTTGTCTATCTGTCTGTCTGTCTATCACTTTTCGCTCCCCTCATGCCCCTTCCTAGCCAACCATGCAGCCTTTTCATGCCCCACCCGTCCCTTACCTTCTCTCTCTCTCTCTCTCTCCACTTCCTTCTCCTCCTCCTCCTCCTCCTCCTCCTCCTCCTCCTCCTCCTCCTCTCGTGTCCCTCAGAGCCACGCAGTAATGAAGCGCCAGCGACAGCAACAGTGGCGGTGGGGCAAGCGTGACTAATGACGCGGTAATGAAACAGAGCACAATGAACAGGCAAAGATCACTGCACTAGATAAAAATTGAGTGAAATAAAGATACAAATCAGACCGTTTGGCTTCAGTAGTAAATGGAAAGTTAGTGAAGGGAGCGAAGCGAGGGGCGGGGTCGTGTTTCCTCCCTCCCTTCTCCCCCCAGCCTCCTCCTCCCCCTCCTCTTCTTGTGGTCAGCGTGGTGGGCGCCCCGTGCTAATAACTCAGGTGATAACTCAGGTGATAAGCAGTATCGGTCTGCCTCCCGCTGGCCAGAAGGCGGCTGGTGTTAAGAGTTAGCCCTCACTCTCTTATCTGATGCCCTCTTGTCTGTCTGTCTGTCTGTCTGTGTGTCTATCTGTCTATGTGTCCGTCTGTCTGTCTGTCTGTGTGTCTGTGTGTCTATCTGTATGTCTGTCTGTCTGCCTGTCTGTCTGTCTGCCTTGTCTGTCTGTCTGTCTGTCTATGTGTCCGTCTGTCTGTCTTTCTGTGTATCTGTTTGTGTGTGTATCTGTCTATCTGTCTGTTTGTCTGTCTGTCTACTGTTTGTCTGTCTGTCTGTCTGTCTATCTGTCTATGTGTCTGTCTGAATGTCTGTCTGTCTGTCTGTGTGTGTCTAAGTCGTCCTTTTATCATTTATTTACTTTTTGTTGTTATCTTGTTCGTCTCTCCATCTGTTTATTTTTCTCTTTTATCTCTTCATTTTCTGTATTTCGTGTATGTTTTTCTTCTTTTTTTATCTTTCTTTTCTTCCGTTTTCGTCTTTTTTCTGTCTGTCTGTCTGTCTTGAGTGTTTTGTCTCTGTTCCTCTGTTTACGTACATGTCTGTTTGTCTGTGTATCTGTTAGTTCGTTTGTCTGTCTAGCTGGCTGTTATGTCTGTTTTGTGTGTCTTCTGTCTGTTTCTCTCATTGCCTGTCCGTCTCTTTAAGTTGCCTCCTGTCTATTTGTCTGTTCGCCAGTCTGTCTGTCTGTCTGGCTGGGTGGCTGGCTTGTTGTGTATCTGTCCACCTATCTGTTTTTCTTTTTCGTCTGTCTGTTTGTCTAGCTGTCTGTCTACCTATCTGTCTGTCTGGATGTCTGTTTCTGTCTGTTTCTCTGTCTATCTCTTTGGCTGCCTGCCTGTCTCTACTTGTGCTTCAGTCATTCCTCCTCCTACTCTTTCTTCCCCCCCTTCCTCCTCCTCCTCCTCCTCCTCCTCCTCCTCCTCCTCCTCCTCCTCCTCCTCCTCCTCCTCCTCCCCATTCACATTTGCAACCCACCCCATTCACATTCCAAACCCAAAATCCTGTTCTTCCACCACACCACCACCACCACCACCACCACCACCACCACCACCACCACGCCACAACACCACCGCGCCACAACACCACCACAACACCAGTAATCC
>NC_059272.1:3779791-3794791 GCF_017591435.1 Portunus trituberculatus | reverse complement strand
TCCCCACTCCATCCTCCCCACCAGCCAACAGTGTCACTTTACCTCTGCATCCCTCCACCCCTCCACTATGCCACCCTTCCACCTCCCCTCCACCTCTGCCCCAGCGTCCCATCACGGCCCTGCGTTGCCGCCACCAGCAGCAAGTGGCGTGCCCGGCCAGCCATCAGCCATCAGGCGCCGCCCAGCCAATGGCGCGCCCCTGCACCCACCGCGGCCCGCCATTGGTGGCGCGCCGCGGGGGAGGAGCGAGGTGGGGAATCCGATCCGAGGAACCAAGTCACTTATTTCCGAATCGTTTTTAAAGCACTGAACGACATTTCAAATTTACGTAAAAGTTACATCGTCGTTTCGTATTTGTGGAGGCATGTGGAGTGTCGGTGTGGATGGCAGCAGTGGAGTGCGTGTGGATGTGGGTAGCACGTGGCAATTCCCACATGGCACCTCCGGCGGCCTGCCACGAGCGGCACGCGCCCGGGAGTGTATGGCCGCTGCACGAAGGTCGGCACGGCAGTAAACGTTGAGCCGCGGGTGGAGTTGGTCGTGCCGCGGCGGTGTCCTGCAGCCTGAGTGGCGCCGCAGCCTGCAGTGTTGTGACCCGGGACTCTGGCGCTGCGCTGCCCTTCCCTCCCCTCCGAGTGTCAGTGTGTGTTTCAGCTCCACTCTGCGTCAGTCCGCCACCCCCATGCAGTACCGCGACCACCAGGTAAGGCAGCCCCACCTGTGCTCTTGTTGTATAGCATTACCTGAGACAGTGTTCCGTCAGTTAGCTGCTTCACCTGTCATTGTTTTGTTAGCAGCGTCACCTGTCAGTAACCATCTTCACCTGAGTCACTGTTCATCAGCTTCTTTACCTGAGTCAGTGTGCTAGTGTTCTGCGGGGAAAAGTACAGGCCTGGGGTGGTTTAGCCTCATTTTTATATGTACCTTGAGATTTTTTTTTTTTTTTTTTTTTTTGTGTGTGTGTGTTTAAAGAAGACATTAGTTAACCATATAAATCAAGTGAGCAACCACATTACTCTCTCTCCTTCTTCATCAGTGTGTGCAAAAATCCAAACCAACATCAACATTTCTCCTTTTTTCTTTTCTTTTCTTTTCTCATTTCTTGTATTCCTTTTTCAAATCTACTTTTCACACATAGACGGGAGTGAGACTGAGGAGTATGGTCTCTTCTTCTTCTCCCCTCCTCCTCCTCCTCCTCCTCCTCCTCCTCCTCTACACATCGTCAGCCACATTACAATAATTCTTCTCTCACTTCATCACCTTCATGTTCTCTTTATATGTCCTCCTCCTCCTCCTCCTCCTCCTCCCTGTACTCATTCATTGCCTCATTACCTCACCTGTCCTCGCTCCTCGTCTTACCTGTTGTTTACCTGTGCTTACCTGAGGCGCGGCAGTGTCAGCTCACCACGGATACAAACATGCACAAGACATACTGATACATGGCTATAGCAATTTATAGTATACGTCGGTACAGTACATATCAACACACATCAACAGACACAGGTGGTGGAGGCGTGCCGGTGTGTGTGTGTGTGTGTGTGTGTGTGTGTGTGTGTGTGTGTGTGTGTGTGTGTGTGTGTGTGTGTGTGGCTCTTATGTGCGAATTTCATCAAGAGAATTTCAGATTAAGGTTGCCTCTCTCTCTCTCTCTCTCTCTCTCTCTCTCTCTCTCTCTCTCTCTCTCTCTCTCTCTCTCTCTCTCTCTCTCTCTCTCTCTCTCTCTCTCTCTCTCTCTCTCTCTCTCTCTCTCTCCCAGTTGTTTTCTTTGTCTTCCTTTGCAAATGTTGATTTCCATACATAAAGTTTTCTTGACTTGTGTTTTTGTAAATGCGGAAAAGAAAACAAAATAAACATGCGATCCCTTTAGTTGTTCTGGTTCTTGTTCTTAGTGGTTTTTTTCTATTTATTCTTCTTTTTTTTTTTTTTTTTTCTTCTTTATATGCAGATCTTTGGTTGCTTAACGTAATTGCAAACAAAACTATGCAAGCTAACTAAATAACTAACTTGAAATTTATCTATCTATTCATTTACATCTATTTTATCTCTATATAATTAACAATCTAACTAATTGAACAAAGCTGCCCAAAATGTGTCACTTCTCGTTGGTTGTGGGAGAAGGGACGGGCTGTGATTGGTTCAGGGCGTGGATTGAATGAAGTGTGATTGGCTGAGAACGTGGCGAGAACAGGCCCTGATTGGACGCTTGTTACGCCCCTTCAGTGCACGTCTATTGATCCTCCCGTGTGTGTGTGTGTGTGTGTGTGTGTGTAGCGACAAAGTTCACCAGTGAATGAGGCTAATTTGCCTGTGTTGCTTGTTAACGGAAACCACTTGGAGGGTTGTAGGATTAGGATAAACAGTTTGATATTACTCAGGATTAATCTCTCTCTCTCTCTCTCTCTCTCTCTCTCTCTCTCTCTCTCTCTCTCTCTCTCTCTCTCTCTCTCTCTCTCTCTCTAATAAAGTTCTCTAGATCACGCGCCATACTCACTCTCCCTCTCTCCGTCACACAGATGGCCACGCCCCCGTCCGTCGTCATGTCTTCTGCAAAGCAGGTCAATGCCTCCACCCCCGCGCCTGATGAGCGAAGCCCTGGCGGCCTCGTTACGCTGTCCTCGCCCCGCTCCGCCAGGTACCCTGCCTCGCCCCTGCTGGTGTCTTCGCCACCTCACGCGGCCCACGGTCACCACCTGGCCTCTTCGCCTGTGCGCCCCGCCCCGCCCACCCCCTCCTCCCCACTGCACGCCACGCACGGTCCTCTCATGTCCTCCCCACAGGCCGGGGCGCCCCTCCCGCCCTGCAGAGCAGCAAGGCTTCCTGCGGAATGCAGACCACAGGCAGCCTACAGCTCGCACCGCCTTGCCCCGATCTCTCCCCCGCCAAGGAGAATCCCAGCCAGGCCGCACCTTCTCCCAACGTGCCTCAGCAGGCGGCGGCGTCCAAGGGGCGCTGCTTCTCCGTGTTGCTGGATGACATGGGCGTGGCGCCCCTCAAGGAGGAGGACTTCACCGACGACTCCCTAGAGGACGAAGAGGAGGAGGAGCTGCAGTCTGAGAGCGGCGCCGAGCGGGAGGAACACCAGCGGAGGAAGAGTGATGGGGACGTGCGGCGCCGCAAACCTGGCGCGGCCCGTGGCGGTGGGCGTGGGCGGGACAGAAGCCCCCACCACGTCGCCCGCCTTCGCCGCACGCGTCGCATGAAGGCAAACGACCGCGAGCGGCACCGCATGCACATGCTAAACAACGCGCTGGACCGCCTGCGCACCGTGCTGCCCACGGCGCCGGACGACACCAAGCTCACCAAGATCGAGACGCTGCGCTTCGCCCACAATTACATCTGGGCGCTGAGCGAGACGCTGAAGGGCCTGGACTCCCATCCCGCCCCGCACCAGCAGCACCTCAGCCTCAGCGTGGGCGTGACTGGTGGCCCTGTGTCCCAGCAGGCCCCGCCCGACGTGCCCATATACCAGGCGGGACCGATAGGCCCCGCCGGCCCCTACTGCAGCCAGGGGAACGAGGGTGAGCTGTGGGGCCCCACCAGCGTCAGTGTGGGCGGTACCTTCAGCCCCGGCGCTCCGCACGGCCAATACATGCACTACCCCAGTCTGCCTTACCAGTGCCTGTGACCAGCACGCCGTCGTGCCCTCGGCCGCCGGTAACCCGCCACGCAGTGCCTGACACAACCGCCGCCCTGTGATGTGTCGCCTTCCCTCAGCGCGCCTGTGCTGCAGGAACTACCAGAAGAGAGTTATTTATCTGACAACATGTTGCTCAATGTTTTGTCTTGTCCAGTGCTGTGCGCGCCGCCGCCAGCACGCCCGCCCTCACTCCTTCCTTCCCTTCTGCCCAGGTGTTGCTGTGCCGAGTCAGGCTTTGGAATGAAACTCCTAAGTAACACTCATGGCTCACATACGCTGTGTCCCTCCCCGTCCCCAGCCCCCATTACTGGCGTGCCTCAGGGCGTCACCTGGCTGTCTCCTGAGCTCCTGAAGGAGTTGCCGCTCCCCAGTACTAGTCAAGCCGCGGCCTGAGTGCCTTGTGCCGCCTCACCGCCGCGTCGTCCACTGCAGCAGCGCCGCCACGTGAAGGATACGTAGCCTTCCTGTGGCTGTCAGTTCCTCTCACCTTGACGAGTGTGTGTTTGGATGGTCACGTGTGCCGCACCTGTGTGTCCCGCCCAACGCGGCGCCAGATACCTGCCTCAACACTACTTAATTACTTAATTACTTACTATGGTAACGCCCCGCTCCGCCCCGCACCGCCCGCCATGCAGGGCTGCGTGCCGGGGCGAGCAGCGTCCACACCCGCCCATTGCGAGTCACAATACTTAAGGGCGTCTGTCTGTCGGCGACGCCCTCTGATCTCATTTTAGACTTAAAGAATAACGCGACGCGATTACGAGGAAAGTGTGTGTGTGTGTGTGTGTGTGTGTGTGTGTGTGCGTGCGTGCAACTTGAAGTATAGTGAAGTGTGACTGTGTATACTGTAAGTGTGTGTGACAGACTTGCTCTTTCCACAAACAAACAAGAGAGTTGTAAATAGTGTATAGTTCTATTTTGTATACTTCTTTGTAAATATTGTAGTTTTGTAATAAAATCACGACACTGGAGCCTGATGACGCCTTCCTTGACCCGCGTGCCGCCAGGTGACCCGCGCCCTCGCTCACCTGGATCAATTTGCATGTATGAATGTATGAATTTGAATATCTACTTTACTAGAATATTTCTCATGTTACCATAGTTTTCATAGACTTCCACCTCTTCCTCTTCCACGTCCTCCTCCTCCTCCTCCTCCTCCACTTCTTCCAATTCATATTTATCTCACACAAATGCAAAGAATCTTAGGAAAAATCACGAACGAATTAACGGAACGAAAATTCCTTAGTATAAACACACAGCAAGTCACTTTTGAACCTACTGAGAGGAGCTGCGGAAGATCAGGATGAGCGTGCAGCTCCGGGAAAGCCTCTGAGTGAATAGTTAATAGTTTAGCTGGTTTGGGTGGGCCGTGGCGGGTCTGGTCTGGTCTGGCGGTCTCTCCTTTGTGGTCACCTTTATTATCATTTTTTTTTTCTTCTACTGAATGACCACGAGAAAGGAATGGGGAGGTAGGTGGTGGTGGTAGTGAAGGAAAAGAGTAACAGAATTCAAAGAAAGGGAAGAACAGAACAAGAATAACAAGGAGAACCATGATAAGAAAACAGCTTATAGAGAGTTGAAATCAAACTTTTTCCACCTCAAACTCATTTACTTTTGAAGCCTGGAACTATACTGTATATATATTTGAGTTGTCTAGAGTTGTCCAGAAAGTGAGAGAAATATTGATATTGATATGCAGTATACATTTTAGGATAAATTATGTGTACATGACTTATGGCTAAAGGTCCAATAACCCATAACTTTAGAAGGAATTAAGGTTAACATAAAAACACACCATAGGACTAGACGACCATAAGAAATAAAGGCTACACTATACATAATTATATAACACATACACAGAAATCAACATTGACATTTGTGTATAAGAGTAATGCACAAAGTGATATGAGGAACAACAGAATCTCAAACAAGTATAAATGATAAATAAAAAAAAATCACAAAACATTATATTTATCAAAAACGTTCTGGACAATTTTTGACATGAAGGGTTTGTAGCTCTGACATAAAATAATTTCTTCTGGCAAAGCGTTCCAGTGTTTACTTCATCTTCTTTCGTTTTTGAGAGAGCGTTGTCCTGCACAGTTGTTATACGTAGATTGTGTTGCCTGGGAGTTACGTTGTGGGGAATTGATGTGAAGCCAATGCCTCTAGGTAGTGAGTATACAGAGTTATGTACAAAAATGTGAGTGTATAATGTCTGGAAGTTTTAACATTTCTTGGTCTTTGAAGATGCAATTTGTGTGATCATAACGATTTTTAAAGGGCATAATTCATAGTAGTTTCTTTTTCACAAATGAGAGAGAGAGAGAGAGAGAGAGAGAGAGATGATTTATGGAGTGTGACGTGGGGCAGTGAGGGAAGGGCACCTGAACACACCTGGCTTACCCCTTGCCTCTTCCCTCCTCTCCCTCCTCCCTACCTTCCCTCCCTCCACCTTACCGTCATCCTTTCCTTCCCTCCGTTAATTCCTCCTTCGCTTTCTTCTGCTCTTGTGTTCCCACCTATTATCCATTCTTCTTTCTCTCTTCTTTCTCCTTTTCTTTTTCTTTTTTTTTTTTTTTTACTTTTCTATCCCTCCTGCTATCCATTTCTCCAGTCTCTCTCTCTCTCTCTCTCTCTCTCTCTCTCTCTCTCTCTCTCTCTCTCTCTCTCTCTCTCTCTCTCTGTTCCTCTTTTTTTCTCTCCTTCCATTTTTCTTACCATTTCTTTTATTTTCCGTTCCTTATTTTCCTTCCGGCTATCTTTCTTTTCCTTTTTCTTTCTTATTTTTTTTCATTTTGCCTTGTCTTCCTTCTTTCATCCTTTCATTATTCTTCTCTTCCTTCTTTATTTCCTCCTTCGTCATTCCTTTCCTTCTGGTTGTTTCTATTTTCTCCAGTTTTCTTTTTTTTTCCTTGTTCCTCTTTGTTTTGTCTTCCTTTCTTTATCATTTCCTTCATTACTTCATTTCGTGTACTTCCTCTTCCTTCTCTTCTTTCTTTCCTTCTTTTATTTCCTCCACCTCATTTTATTTCTTCTCAATATTTTTTCTCTTACTTTTACTTTTCCACATCTCTCTCTCTCTATCTATCTATCTATCTATCTATCTATCTATCTATCTATCTATCTATCTTCACGTCTCAAATGTAAACACTTCATTCTCCTCCTCTTCATTCATCTTTCTTATCATCGTTTATCACTCTTCCGTTTCATCTGTTATCCATGTTTTTTCTCTCTTTATTCACCATCATCATTTCCTCATTTTCCTGGATTTTAATCTCCCTTCAAGTGGAATTTGTCTAGATTTGTCATGTTCTTATATTTCACTTTTCATTTTTTTTCTCTCTCTCTCTGTCTCTCCTTCTTTGATGATTGATGGATTAAGTTAGAGAGAGAGAGAGAGAGTGTGTGTTAGAAGTGTGTGCATTGTGATTTTCTCTCTCTCTCTCTCTCTCTCTCTCTCTCTCTCTCTCTCTCTCTCTCTCTCTCTCTCTCTCTCTCTCTCTCTCTCTCTCTCTCTCTCTCTCTCTCTCTCTCTTTTTATCTATCTATCTAACTCCACCATTAGCTATTTACATTAAAGAAGATCATTTTTTTCAACTTATTTTATTCATTGCCATGGCTAGACATAACTTTTATAATATTTAGTGGTTATTTAATAATTACACAGGCCACAACAGAACTAGCGGTCCTCACGAAATGGCCTGACCTGCAGCTACCGAGAAAGCAATAGTAATAGAAAATAGAAGTAGAAAATTTATTACTTTCTCTGGTAAACTGTGGAGCTCCCTGCCTGCTTCTGTGTCTCCGTCTTCCTATACGATTTGACTGCTTTTAAGAGGGAGGTTTCAAGGCATTTGTTCCTTAATTTTGACTAATTCTCTACTACTCTCTAAGGGAACCAGCACTTCAGTTGGGCCTTTTTTATATTTTGTTGCCCTTGGCTTGTTTCCCTCCTGCAAAAAAAAAAAAAAATATTCCGAAAGGGGACTGAGCAAGGAGGGTTTATAATGCCAATGATCTGCCAATAAAGTCACTTAGTTTGCTCGCTTTCTTCACGACTTCTGAACATTGTTAGTGTAGGTTTTAAGTTGATTTTTTTTTTTTTAATATTGTTGCTCCTAAATCGATTCATCTGTCTATGTTTTCGAGTTGTGTACACCGTTTATTGTAATGTTTGCTTTTATTTTCCAGTTCGATATCCGATATGAAACACTTTACATCTATTCATAGCTAACACGGCGGACTATTCTATTGGGCGTGCACCTATAGGCATTTTAACCCCTTCAGTACCATGACATGTTTTCATATTTATTCTGCTTACCATTTGGTGGTTTTATAAAGCTTCAGAAACACGAGGGGGAATTGAAATAGACCCTGGCCATTAATTTTCTGACCTCCATAGACCTTCCTAATGTAAATAAAATCGTCTAATCACACCCAAAACTCATGATGAAAATATGGCCAAGTACTGAAGGGGTTAAACTCTTGCCATCTATCCACACACGACGATCCCACACCGAGCAGCCCAAACAAACCACCACTCTTCGCTTATCCGCATTAAAACTATTAGACAAGTTTGTCCCATCGTGACAACTTATCGAGACTAAATTAATGTCAGAGGTGGGATTCGAACCCACGCCCTCAGAGAGGACCAGAATGCCCGCGCTTCCTTATCGAGGAAGAAGTTACCTTGAGTCTGGCGCCTTAGACCGCTCGGCCACCCTGACTGATGTTTATTGCGGCGCGGCTGTGTGACTTGAATGTCGGAGAGAGAGAGAGAGAGAGAGAGAGAGAGATTTTCTAACTCGATAAGGTAGTTTTCAATCGTTCAGTTAGATATTAAGTAATCAGTCAGTGAGTCAATCAGTCAGTTCAGCTATTCAGTCTGTCACCAAATCAGTCAGTCAGTCAGTCACCAAATAAGTCAACCAATCAGTCACTCACTCAGGTAAGAAAAGCAGGGAATCGTGATAAGACACACACACACACACACACACACACACGTAGTGTAGTGGTTAGCACGCTCGACTCACAATCGAGAGGGCCGGGTTCGAGTCCCGGTAAGCGGCGAGGCAAATGGGCAAGCCTCTTAATGTGTGGGGTGTGTTCACCTAGCAGTAAATAGGTACGGGATGTAACTCGAGGGGTTGTGGCCTCGCTTTCCCGGTGTGTGGAGTGTGTTGTGGTCTCAGTCCTACCCGAAGATCGGTCTATGAGCTCTGAGCTCGCTCCGTAATGGGGAGGACTGGCTGGGTGACCAGCAGGCGACCGAGGTGAATTACACACACACAGAAAGAGAGAGAGAGAGAGAGGAGAATCACACACACACACACACACCATACCCAACCCCACACCACCCCACCCCACCCGACCCCGCCCACCTCCCCAATACCAACAATCACTCAGGCACCATCAGTCTTGTGGTCTCCTGGCGCTGTGAAAAATGACCAGTGCATTACAGAAGCTTTGTTGCGGTGGAGGACTGACGAAGGCGCTGAAGAGGAGGAAAGGGCAGGGTAGCGCAGGGGAAGGGAGGGGAGGGGAAATGCACGTGTCACCTGTGGGATTACCTGTGAGCGGCGAGGCTTTGATGCTGCACTGGGGGAAGAATGAGAGAGGGAGGAATGAGTAGAGGGAAGGAAAATGAAGACTTGTGAAGGCTAGGGAAGGAAAAGTAAAAGGATAGAAAGGAAAACAGGAGTTGTGATAGTGAGGAGTGAAAAAGGAGAACCAAACTTGTGAAGGATAGGAAGGAAAAGTAGGAGGATAGAAAGGGAAAAACAGGAATGGTGATAGAGAAGAATGAAAAGGAAAAGGAAAGATAGATAGATAGTTAGTTAGTTAGATAGATAGATAGAGAAGTATAGAGGGAAGATTGAGAAGAAATTAGTAACACGAGGGATAATAGAAAGAAAAGAAAAGAAGAAGGAAAGAAGGATAATAAATCAAGGAAAACGGATAAATGATAAAGGAAATATAGGAAAGTAAACGAATGGAACTAGGAAAAGAATACGAAGAGGAAAAACAAGAACAATGATGGAAAGGGAAGAAAAAAATGGTAAAAATGAAAAAAAATATAGGAATACGTATAAGAGGAAAATAAGGAGAAATATGAAGAGGAGGAAAAAAATAAGAAGATACGTATGAAGAGGAGAGGGAAGAGGAGCTAAGAGAGAAAAAGAAAAAATAAATGAATAGAAAAATGATGATAAAAGAAGGAGAGAAAAGGAGGAGAAAAAGGAAGAAAACTGTCATTGGAAAGAGAGAGAGAGAGAGAGAGAGAGAGAGAGAGAGAGAGAGAGAGAGAGAGAGAGAGGAAGGAGGGAGGGAGGGAAAATAGGGGAAGGCTGCGGCGGGAGAGAGAGAAAAAGAGAGAGAGTGAGAAAGTGAGAGAGTGAGAAAGGTGATAAAAGAGAGCAAATGACGTGGTTTGTTCGTTTGTTCGCGTGATGTGTTGTGGGTTGCCGCCTTCATCCCCCTCCCCTCCCCCTCTCCACTCTCCATCCCTCCCTTCCCAATCCCTCCTCTCCCCTCTCCTCCCAGCACCGTCACCTTGTCTCAGCGGGGAGCTCCTTCTCTTCTTCCTCCTCCTGCTCCTCCTCCTCCTCCTCCTCCTCCTCCTCCTTGTCTTATTTATTCTTCTCTCTTCTTTTCTTCCTTCTTCATTTCATCTTTTGTTATTAAATTTCCTTCGTTGTGGTTTTTCTGATTTTTCACATTTTTTTTTCTCTTCATATATTTTTTTTTTATTTATTTCTTAAGTGTTCATCTTATTTTAATATGTTTCTTTTCCTAATGGCTATATTTTTCCTTGTGTTCTATTTCTATCTTTTTTTCTCTTTCTCTTTTCCTTCATTCATTCATTTCATTCATCCATTTATTCGTTTCTTTCTTTATTTCCTTTTATTCTTTCCTTCTTCCTTCTTTTTACTTATCGTATTCTTAACTTCACTTTTCTTTCATCACATTTTTTATTCAGAGAGAGAGAGAGAGAGAGAGAGAGAGATAATAAAGATTGCATATATTCTGAGTGTGTGTGTGTGTGTGTGTGTGTGTGTGTGTGTGTGTGTGTGTGTGTGTGTCTGTAACGGGTTTCTTTCTACACATCAGTCTTTCGTTTCTTTGCATTAGGCTTAAGAGGGAAATAAGTAAATCTCTTTTTTAATGTAAATCTTCCTTAAGCCTACTTATTTCCAGACATCTTGAGGCTTTCTCTATAAATTGTGTAAATCGGGTGTGTAAATACTCTCTCTCTCTCTCTCTCTCTCTCTCTCTCTCTCTCTCTCTCTCTCTCTTTCTGCGGTATCAAGACACGTTTCACAAATTTACATGAAAGAGAACGAGAGAGTGAGTGAGCTAGTGTATGTGTGTGTTTGCGCGTGTGTGTGTGTGCGTGTGTGTGTGTGTGTGTGTGTGTGTGTGTGTGTGTGTGTGTAAGGGCAATAATACGAATAATAATAGCAGGATCATTTCAATACATTTGCCCGGGGACGTATAAATCGGACCAATGGTTTGTCTGTGTTTGTTTAGCGGCCGTGAGCTGAACTGTGGCCTGGGGCTGGTTGGAGGGGGGGAGAGGAGGAGGAGGAGGCAGGAAGAGGAGGAGGAGGAGGAGGAGGAGGAGGAGGAAGAGCGAAGAGGTATAGCAGAAAAAGTAGTTAGTTAGCCATCCACTTAGTCAGTCATCCATCCACAGTCAGTCAGTCAGTCAGTCATCCATCCAGTCAGTCAGTCAGTCAGTCAGTTAGTCATCCAGTCAATCAGTCAGTCATCCAGTCAGTCAGTCAGTCAGTCAGTCGGTCATCCATCCAGTGAGTCAGTCAGTCAGTCAGTCAGTCAGTCAGTCAGTCAGTCATTTGGCAGCCATTCGGTCAGTCAAGAAATCAGTCAGCCAGTCAAGGAAGTAATCAGTCAGTCAGTCAGTCAGCCCGCCAGTCTGTCAGTCAGCCAGCCAGTCAGTCAGTCAGTCATTTTGTCAGCCATTCGTTCAGTCAAGGAATCAGTCAGCCAGTCAAGGAAGTAAGCAGCCAATCAGTTAGTTAGTCAGTCAGTCAGCCAGTCAGTCAGTCAGCAGTCAAGCATCCAATCATTCAGTCAGTCAGTCAGCCAGTCAGTCAGTCAGCCAGTCACACATCCATCTATCTATCCATCCAACTATCCTTTCACTCACTCCTGCATCCTTCTCGTCTATGTTTTGTTGAGTCCCTGTGTCCTTTTACCCTTGTTCCCCTGTGTCCCTCCATCCCTGTTTCCTGGGTTTCTTTCTCCCCGTATTTCTGTTTTCCTTGTTCTTCTATCTCGTGTCCCCGTGTTTTCCTATTTGTTTCCTTGTAAATCTGTGTTTCCATATTTCTCTCTCCCCGTGTTCCCGTGTTCCTCTATTTATATTTCCATGTATACCTGTGTTTCCCTATTTCTATCTCCATTTATACCTGTGTTTCCCTATTTCTATCTCTCCGTGTCCCCGTGTTTCCCTATTTCTTTTTTCCATGTATGTCTGTGTTTCCGTATTTCTATCTCCTTTTGTCTCTCTGTCTCCGAGTGTCTTTCCCTGTGTCCCTTTCTCCCTATGTCTATCTCCCCGTGTCCCCGTGTTCCCGAGTGTCCTTCCCTGTGTCCCTGTCTCCCTATGTCTATCTCCCCGTGTCCCAGTGTTCCCGAGTGTCCTTCCCTGTGTCCCTGTCTCCTTATGTCTTTATCTCCCCGTGTCCCAGTGCCCTCGTGTCCTCGTGTGGTGAGTAGTGTAGGCCGGGGGAGCGCACCTAATCGAATTTAATGCGGGATCAGCCTCGCAGTCCAACAAAGGCAGTTGTGACGCATTCAGAGAGAGAGAGAGAGAGAGAGAGAGAGAGAGAGAGAGAGTGAGTGTGTGTGTGTGTGTGTGTGTGTGTGTGTGTGTGTGTGTGTGTGTGACTGTATGTAGAGGCAAGCCTGTGGTGGTGGTAGAGGTTGTTGTGGTGGTGGTGGTGGTGGTTGTGGTGAATGTGGTGGTGGTGGTGGTGGTGGTGGTGATAAAGCGAAATGTAAGTTGATTTATTTTTTTTAGAGTTTTTTACAATATTTTCTCCTTCTTGTGTGTGTGTGTGTGTGTGTGTGTGTGTGTGTGTGTGTGTGTGTGTGTGTGTGTGTGTGTGTGTGTCTGTGAATAAGTAGATGCTAATGTTGTTATTCTATTCTTGTTGTTGTTTTGTTTATTTACCTGTTTATTTATTTATTTACTTTTTTTTTTTGTTCTTTTGGCTTTGTTGATATTTATTTGTTCTTTAATGTGTTTTTTTTTTCTAATTGTTTCGCTTTTTGATTGACTGATTTTGTTATTATTATTTCAACCTTTTTTTTTTATTTGTTGCTTGTGGAAATTAATGTCTTTCTTTTTTTTTCTCTCTTATTTTCTGTAGGAGGAAGAGATGATGGAGGATGAAGAGGAGGAGGGGAGAAGAAGAAGAAGAAGAAGAAGAAGAAGAAAAGAAGAAGAAGAAGAAACAGGTAATATAAATAGTCTTAAAAGGTTCTGTTCTGTTCAATCTTTCTCTTTTCTCCCTTTTTTCATTCAATTCTTTCATTTTCCTCTTTTTATCTCTCATTTTTACCTTTTCTTCATTCATCACTTCTTTCTGTCTACCTCTCACCTTCCTCTCCTCTCTTCTCTCTCCTCTGATTTGCCATGTTTTTCCCCTTCATCTCCCTTCTCTCCTTCTCGCTCTCCTTCTCCCTCTCCCCTTTCTCTCCCTTCATTGGGGATAACCTCTCTCTCTCTCTCTCCCCTCCTTGTTTCTTCACCACCCCTTTCTTCTCTCCCCTCAGCCACCAATCTCCCCTCCTTTCCTCCACTCCCTCCTTTTCCCTTTCGTTTCCTCATTCCCCTCTTCCTCTCCTTCCATCATTCCTCTTTAGTCTTCTTTTCCTCCCTTTCTTCTCCTTTCCTTTCCTATTTTCCATCAATTCCTTTTCTCTGTCTTTCTTTCTTTATTTTTTTATTTTTCTTTCATTATCTTTCTTCCTTCCTCATTTTCCTCTTCTTATATCCTTTCCTCGCTTTTTTCCCTATTTTCTTTCTATGCTTCCCCAATTTTTTCCTTTTTCTTTCACTTTTCCTTTCTTCCTTCTTCTTCTATCCTCTCTCTCTCTCTCTCTCTCTCTCTCTCTCTCTCTCTCTCTCTCTCTCTCTCTCTATCAACACACTAGAAAGTCTGATAAATAAATGGATAGATAGATAGATAGATAGAGAGAGAGAGAGAGAGAGAGTAGTAGTAGTAGTAGTAGTAGTAGTAGTAGTAGTAGTAGTAGTAGTAGTAGTAGTAGTAGTAGTAGTAGTAGTAGTAGTAGTAGTAGTAATAGTAATAGTAGTAGTAGTCATTATATTTTGTACCCATATTATGTCCGCTATTATATTTGCATTCTATCTTTATTTGATGAGAGGGAGAGCGAGAATACCTCAATAAAAGAGGAGGAGGAGGAGGAGGAGGAGGAGGAGGAGGAGGAGGAGGAGGAGGGGTGGCGGTGGGAGGACAAAGGAAGGGCGCGGGTCGTTTAGAAAGGAGGTCGTGGCGTCGTGTGGAGGAAAGCTCGCCCATTGATGGAACACTACAGGCTTCGGGAACAGACGACCGCCAAGGAACACTATGAAAAAAAAAAGGAAAATATTGAAAAATTGAACGAGAAAAATATTGAATGTCTAAAAAGAGCCTAAAAGAGAGAAAATAAAAGAAAAAAATAAATCAAAAAAAAAAGAAGGAAAAGAGAATATTGAAAGACCGAAAGAGAAAATATTGGGTGTATGAAAAAGGAAAAAAGGGAAAAAAAAGGGAAGAAAATATTGAAAACCTGAAAAGAAAATACTGAATATCTAAAAGAGAGAAAAATAAAAGAAAAAAAATTAAATCATTGCATGTGTTCGAACTGGTGGGGAAAAAAAGAGGAAAAGAGGAAATGAAAATGGAAAATAAAAGGAAAAGTAAGAAAAAGTGATAAGGAGAGAAGAGAAGTGAAAAGAATTATGATGAGATGAAAAGTATATCTTGAAAAAAAAATTAAGAAAGTGGAAGAAAGGAAACTAGGAAAAGAAAATGAAAACTGCCATGGAAAGAGAGAAAAAAGAGAACAAAATAAGAAAAAAATAATGAGATGAAACAAAAAAAAGTCTCTAATTTTAAAACATTATGAAAAAGAAAAGGAGCAGGGAAAGGAAGAAAGGGAAAAGATAATTGAAAAAGCTTAACAATATAAAACATACAAAGTTAAGAAAGAACAGGAAGGAAAAGAAGGAAAGAAAAGAAAACCAAAATTGAATCCCATAAAAATCAAAAAAGAAAGAAAAAGAAAGAAAGAAAAAGAAGAAAAAAGAAAGGAGAGAGAGAGAG
>NC_059272.1:3772291-3774791 GCF_017591435.1 Portunus trituberculatus | reverse complement strand
TTTTCATCACCAGAGAGAGAGAGAGAGAGAGAGAGAGGGAGATGTACTGTACTCTAAATATTTTGCCTCTAAACCACTTAGCACCGCGTGGGAAACTTAATTTGATTGTGTTTTCATTATTGGTTTTCTTTCTATCTTCTCTTTTTTTTATATCTCTGTCTCTTGATGTAATAGTCTTTAAATGTTATATCCCTGCCTCTTGATGTAACAGTCTTTTAAGTTTTTTATTTTTTTTTTTTTTTTTCTTGAAGCTACTTAAAAAAAAAAGGAAGAGAAAAGTAGATGAAAAGAATCGTTTGGGTATCTTTTAATATGTTGTCCTTCTTGTTTTCTTTCTCTCCTTTCTTTTTTTTTTATCTGTGGTTCGTTCTATTTTTTTTTTTTTTTTTTTTTGTCTCGTGTAATAGTTATTTAATCCTTTCAGTACCATGCGCGTTTCCATATTCATTCTGGTGACTATTTGGTGATTATACACAGCTTTAGAAACTCATGTCGGGGATTAAAATAGTGGAGACTCTGGCCATTAATCTTCTGACCTCCATAGATCCTTCCTAATGTACTGTAAATAAAATGGTCTAATCGTATACAAATCTCAAGGTAAAAATATATTTCAGTATTGAAGACATTAAGCTTTTTTTCTTCTTTGTCTTCAAGCTACTAAAAGAAATAAGTAAAATAAGAAGGTAAATTAAAGAAACATTTTAGTGGTCTTTTTAAAATATTCTCCCTACTTTATTTTTCTCCATCTGTCCATCTATCTATTTATTTATTTGATTTATTTTTTTTTCTTGTTCTGTGGTTGCTGTGCCATAGTTCTATAAATCTTTAGTACGTCGTCAAGTTATTCGTAAGAGTAATACAAAAAAGACTAGTTTGTGATTGTCTTATGCAGTATTACCCCTTTTCCTTTCCTCCTTTTTTCACTCCGGTCCTTTCTATCATCCCTCCTTGCCATTTATAAGTAATTGAGGCGTTTTCTTTTTCTTTTCTCTCAAATTAATCAAAACAAAACAAAAAATAGATTGATGTCATTATTTTTTATAGAGCTTACTTTCTTTATCTATTTATTTTTTTTTTCTTTCTTTACTCTTAGTCCTTCCAATGTTGTGTCCTTGGTGTGTGATGGTTCTCTAAGTGTTTTGCGTCCCTTCAGGTTGTTGACCAAAAAAAATCGTGAATGAAAAGACAAACTGAATGATTTATAAGATGTTGTCCTTATATTTTTACTTTTCCTCCTCTTCCTCTTCCTCTTCCTCTTCCTCTTCCTTTCCATCTCCCTGTTCTTTCTATATTTTTGTTGTTCCTCCTCTTCCTTTTCCTCTTCCTCCTCCTTTTTATTTCCCTTGTTCTTCCTATATTTTTTTGCTTTTCCTCCTCTTTCTCTTCCTCTTAATTTTTGCTGTTCCTCTCTTCCTCTTCCTTTCTATATCCCTGCTCTTTCTATATTTTTGCTGTTCCTCTCTTCCTCTTCCTCTTCCTTTCTATCTCCCTGTTCTTCCTTTTCCTCTTCCTTTCTATCCCCATGTTCTTTCTATATTTTTGTTGTTCCTCTCTTCCTTTTCCTCTTCCTCCTCCTTCTTATTTCCCTTGTTCTTCCTATATTTTTTTGCTTTTCCTCCTCTTTCTCTTCCTCCGCCTTTCTATCTTCCTGTTCTTCCTCTATTTTTGCTGTTCCTCTCTTCCTCTTCCTCTTCCTCCTCCTTTTTATTTCCCTTGTTCTTCCTATATTTTTTTGCTTTCCCTCCTCTTTCTCTTCCTCTTTATTTTTGTTGTTCCTCTCTTCCTCTTCCTTTCCATCTCCCTGTTCTCTCTATTCTCAGTTCTTGCCGTATCAGTCTTGAATATTGTTTCTTTTCTCTTTTTTTTCATATCATCTATTCTTCCTTTCATAATAAATAAGTAAATGATAAAATAGTAATAGTAAATAAATGAATAATAAGAAGACAAGTTTGATTATCTCTTTCTCTAATATTCCTTTCATTTTCTGTCTCTTTTTTAAATCACTTAGCGTTCTTTATTTTCTCCTTTCACGTTTATAAGTGTGTGTGTGTGTGTGTGTGTGTGTGTGTGTCCAGGGTGTTCATGAAGGAGGTGAATGAAAGGACCAGCTTACTTATTCTTCCTTTTTAGTGTCTCTTTCTCTATCTCTTTTTAATACGTAAACCTTTTTTTTTTTTTTCTCTCTCTTTTTTTCTCTCTCTATCTCTTTTTAATACGTGACATATTCTTCCTATACTCTGTTCTTCACCCTTTATGGATATTTCTTTGTCTTTATGCTGCTCATGGAAAGGGTGGATGAAAAAGACCAGTTTGTTTATTCTTTCTCTTTAATATGTCTCTTTATCTTTCCTTTCCTGTTTACGTTTTATTTATTTATTTATTTATCTATCTATTTTTATTTTTTATTTGATTTTATTTTTCATTTTATTTATTTATTTTTTTTTCTATTCCATTTCTTTTCGTGTGTGTGTGTGTGTGTGTGTGTGTGTGTGTGTGTGTG
>NC_059272.1:3757291-3767291 GCF_017591435.1 Portunus trituberculatus | reverse complement strand
GAAACACAAGGAAGATAAAAAGATAAAAAAAAAAAAGAAACGATAATCATATACATGCTGAGAAAATTCATGAAATTGATTATGATTAGGTTGTAATTTGAGAGAGAGAGAGAGAGAGAGAGAGAGAGAGAGAGAGAGAGAGAGAGAGAGAGAGAGAGAGAGAGATTATGTTTATTGTCACTTTACAGACAATTGGATGAAATAGATATCTAATTTCAGCCAGTACAACATCATTCATAATTACAAAACAAGTATACCAATCATGAGAAAGAACTTTTACAACAAATACAATGTAGAACAATGTCATACACCCACTAGACAAATAAAACAGCTGAAAATTACTCAGAAAGCACAAAAGTAAAAATCCTTGACAAATTATCACCGAGTCATCCCGTCAAAAATCACAGCCGGGGAGCAAAAGCCTTGTATTTCTTTAATGTTTCTCTCACCACTGCATTCTGTGACATCCATATAATCTGTTGCGTCACATCAACAATGTTATCGTTCGGACACTCCCTCACACAGGAACACCTCACTACATCATGCTCTACCGTGTGACCATTTTCCTCCCCACACACTCTGCACCGTGCTTCTTCAATGTTAGAATACTTCATTGTATTGTCAGTAATACTTGTAACCTATCCTCAAGGGAGGTAGTGGCGTAGTGGATAAGGTGGTGAGCGTGGGATCAGGCAGACGTCCACGAGTAGGTTCGAATGTCACCACGTACCGCCTGGATACTTTGGCATTTGTCGAGTGGTTTAAAATGATCTACATGTCACCATGATACTCAGGTTGTAGCTGGTTACACCAAAGATGCGCTTGGGTGGTGATATGGACCCTAATATGGGTACCATTATAAATTATAATTATAAATTGACTGCGCCACTAATGAGTGGAAGCTTAACAGCGCTTCCCCATACTTTTCAAATTACCTACGGTCGTTATAGGCCCGGACCTAAAAAAATAAAAGAATAAACAAATAAATAAATGAATAAAGAAATTAATAAAAATAGATAAATAAATCCTCATCCTCATCTTCACCACATCATTTCTTACACCAGGGGTTCTCAGCCTTTTAATCGTAAAGAACCCCCTGAGTTATAACACCATCTACCCGAACCCCCAGTATTATCACATGGAACATGGAACTCAATATGCAATGGTACTGCAAAGGATTTTATTAGATCAGCCATCTAAGTACCCCTGGAAATCTTCTTATGAACCCCCTGGGGTTTTGCGCGGTCAGGATGGCCACTGTCCATGAGCTGACATCATTAGGTCTCTATGACGCTTAAAACGTCTATGCAGAGGAAAGGTTTGGTTGGCAATAGACAATCTCATCATCAGACTTTGATTTCTAAGTTATGAAAATAAACTCATTTACGGGGCTTCATATGTTCATGGTGTCTTGTAGTCTACTTACTAACCTAGATGAAAGGAAAAATCATACTAACTTCGAGTTATCAATTGAGGAAGAAGTAATTTTTGTCCCAGGAATAGAGCTAGATGGTATATAAAAAACACAATGCATAGTTATAACCTAACTTTACTTTTATAACGTTTTTGTCGTAGATACATGTTTAAAATACTTTACCTATCTTGATATCTCCTTATGTGACAGAAGAATATCCAAAAATATACGATATGCAGTTGACCATCTTTTCTGTGAAATATTACGATATCTGTTGAATCTGGCAACTTCAACGGGAGTTTGGGTCCTCTCCTAGTGTTTCCTTATATTTGAAACATTGATATTTACACGTCATTGTGATCAGGGAAATAAAGAAAACTAAGTTTTTTTTTCTGACAGCATGAAATAGAAAAATTTATGTCTACAGGTGGCAGTTTATGTATAAGACAAGCAAACCTGTGTGCACTCATCCACTCTATCCAGAAGCTTAACTAATTTTCAAAAGTTCCCCAATAGTTACACAACTACCATTGGTCTACTGTTTCTATCCAGTTATCTACAAACACGTACACATTCACGGCAGCAACATGCAAAGTACACTAAATACTCCGGAGCAAAGCTGCCTCACCTTGTTTCATTAATCAGCTAACTCTTGCACACTTTCAGACCAAAGCTATTTTTCATTTACCATCGACGATTTTATATTCGAATCAAAATTTAAACGACGATTGAGAACTTTCGGCCTAAAGTTGTTGAGGGCCGTGACGGCCTTGGGCGCCGCACGGGGGAAGGAGGTGGCTGTCGGGTCCGGCCTGGGGCCCAAGGCAGGAACTGGCTGCAGGTCCTTCTTTTCCTTGGTGGCCTCAAGCTTCACTACTAGTCGTCCACTTGCAGCGCATCACACTAGGCAAGGGTCGCCATAAGCAAGAGATCAATGTCTACCACTCACCGGATGGTGCCGTGAGGGGCCCTAAAGGGGTGATAAGGGCTCCTTGCATAGAATATGATGGTGAGTGGTGTGTACGGGACCTCTGCTTATAATGACACCGGGCTGAACAACTCGCCATGAACGAGGGCACGCTGTGTGCCATGAGCCAGGCACTGACAGTACCAGTGGTCCTTTACGTTAGGTTAGGTTAGGTTAGGTTAGGTTAGGTTAGGTTAGGTTAGGTTAGGTTAGGTAAAAAGGACTCACTTCATGACAGTGTTTGGGGAGTGGTGTGTGGCGGGTCATTGCTCATGGCGACCTGTGTGAGGCATTGCAAGGTTGCATCGTCACTGCTCTCATAACCACGGGACTGGGGTTGACCCTTTCTGGGTGAAAAGTTTCGTCCCAGTACCTGTGTAGGTAATAATACTTTGAATCGTTTCGCCATCGCCATCGCCGCACCGTTAGCCTCGATAAACGGATCGTTATCCTCGACAAACACATCTTTACCGTGGACACTGGAATCGCAACCTGTCGTGGAATCCCATTGTTAACGTGGACTCATTTTCCTTTGCGGCTTCAAGCTCACTGATTGTCGTCAACTTGCAGCGCCTCACACTAGGCAAGGCGTCGCCTTAAGCAGTCTGCCGTGTCTACCGTCCACCAGATGATGCCGTGAGGGGCCTTTAAGGGGTGATAAGGGCTCCTTGCATAGAGTCTGGTGGTGAGTGGTGTGTACAGGACCTCTGCTTATAATGACACCGTGCTGAACAACTCGCCATGAACGAGGGCACGCTGTGCGCCATGCACCAGGCACTGACAATACCAGTGGTCCTTTACGGGGTGAAAAGGACTCACTGACAGTGTTTGGGGAGTGGGTGTGGCGGGTCATGCTCATGGCTACCCGTGTGAGGCGCAGTAAGGTGGCAGCGTCACTCTCCTCGCACTCACGGGTCTGGGGTGAACTCTTACGGGGTGAAAGGGTTCGTCTCAGTACCTGTGTAGGCAAGTGAACTTAAATTGCGTCGCAGTGAGGTGGCAGAGCCACTCTCTTCTCACCTAAGGGTGTGGGGTGGACCCTTACGGGGTGAAAGGGTTCATCCCAGTACCGGTGTAGGCAAATGAACTTCAATTGCGGCGCAGGAAGGTGGCAGCGTCACTTTACTCGCACTCAAGGGTCTGGGGTGGACCCTTACGGGGTGAAAGGGTTCGTCCCAGTACCTGTGTAGGCAAGTGGACTTCAATATTGTGTCGTGAAATCGCATCGTGAGAACTGGAACCGCATCGACATCGTGGAAACCCGCATCGTTACCGTGGAAACTGGAATTGCATCTTGATCGTGGAAACTCGCATTATTATCGTGGAAACTGCAATGGCATCTTTATCGTGGAAGGCATCGTATTTTGGAAACTTGCATCGCTATCGAGGAAACTGAATTGGGATTGTTATCTTGGAAACTCGGAGCGCTATCGAGGAATCTGGAATCACATCTCATCATACACACTGTTATCGCGGAAGCTCTCGTGATCGTCGTTCGTTTCGTTATCTCTGAATTACTTAATTAGTCTTGGTATTATTCTTAGCCTCCGTATTAATAGAGATGTTGGTCATTTTTATTTTATCTCTTTTACTGTATTTTTTTCTCAGGTTGTAGTTTAGTGTTCTTTAACCTTTTCTAAGTTCGTGCACCTTTTCGAGAAGCAAGGAGGACTATAAAAGAAACACCTCAATAATTGTAATTTTCCTCTACTTCAAGAATGATAATCGATAGATAACATTATTGTATAACTACCTGAAACTATAGTTTTTAGGTCCTAAACAGTCGCTATATAGTGTGAAATGCACTATAGCAAAATGCCACACCTCAAACGCATCAGGCCCGAGTAGTGGCTGTAGCCTGCCATGACATAACCTTCTATGTGCTGCAGTTCAGCAGTCTTTGCAGACTTATTATAACCTACAATACACATCCCCAAATATTTATACACTTGCACTCTCTCGGTTTCACTATCATTTAATGTTAGCGTAGTGTTACCCTGGCTCCTACACTGAAATGTTGTCTTGAAGCATTTCATTAACTAGCCCCAAGGCAGCACAACAATAGCTGAGTTGAGTCAATGCAATCTGCATCTTAGCCACAGATGAAAACTGTACCAATATATCATCAGTATATATCATAATCTTTACACCAGGTGGATATTCTTCCTTCGCAATTCTATTCATTAGAATATTGAATAAAGCGGGGCTAAGAACCTCTCCCTGGGAAGCTCCTGACTTAAAATGACGGACAGCAGAAAATTTCGCATCATACAAAACCCTGTCATTCCTTTCACTAAGATAATGAGAAATCTACCCAAGCATTCTACCAGACACACCAAGATTTGCCAACCCATACAATATCATATGATCATCTGCCTCATCAAAGGCATTTTGTAAGTCCACAAAAACTCAACAATAATCATGTGGGTTGGAAAGACAAGCAACCATACAGTCAGATGTGCTCCTACTTTTACAAAGCCATACACATTATTAGAAATACTATCACCAAACAAGTACAAAAGTCTATTTAATATCATTTTTTCATCCTTTACACATACACGATGTCAAGGACATTGGCCTGTGTCTTCTGCTCTTTAGTCCTGGAACTATGTATAATCGCTTCCTTCCACTGTCTTGGCAATTTACCCAACCTGAAACTCATGCTAAATTAATCAAACAATGGCCCATTCATTCTCCATACTCGGCAAGCAATTCAAAATATCGTATGTAATTCCATCAGCACCAGGAGCAGTGGATTTACCTTTCTTCACAGCAGCCAGCAGTTCCTCCCAGGTGATAGCAGCACACGAAGAGTCATTTTTGTTTATACAAGAACCAATGAATGCATTTCTCTCAAACTCGTTCTTAGCAAATTCTTTTCTAACTTCCTCCGGCACAGTAGTGGACCTGTTGGCTGCATGTGCCCACTCATCAGACACATCTTTGGGATCGCTCACCACCTTAACACCTCTTTGCACTCCTCGCACCCTATCAACGTGACCCCATATTTCTTTAGTACTCCTTGTTGCAGCTATTGTCTCCAAGAAAGACTTCCAATATTTTTCCCTGGCTTCCTTTCTTACTACACTACATGCTTTGCCTACTTCCTGTAACGCAACCTTAACTCCTTCACTTTTTGCAGAATAAATCCACTCCTGATGAGCCTTACGTAGAGTGTTGTTATCATGCGTAAACTTGCACATCATTGCTTTAGTTTCTTCTCAAGGAGATACTGTTACACTTTTTTTTTTTTTTTTTTGTCACCTAATTCAGCTATTCCTGCAACGAGGTCTTCATAAAAAGTGTCAACATCGTACGGAAGATAAGCACTGTACCTCTCATTCATTCCAAGAACAAAATTGTCCCTGTTTTTACCATCAGTTATATACGTACCTAACTCTACTATGGCCGTCACACGCTTTCTGCAGGGGTAACTCAACGTAAAGTGCAAAATGGTCACCTAACAACTCTGAAGTCACTGTACATTTACCCACAAGCCATGAATATTAAACAAACATGCATAATCTATCCTCCCTCCCTGCAAGTGAGTGGGTGAGTTATCCCCCCAGTAAGCGTGCGTTAGAGAGAGAGAGAGAGAGAGAGAGAGAGAGAGAGAGAGAGAGAGAGAGAGAGAGAGAGAGAGAGAGAGAGAGAGAGAAAAAAATTATCAGTACGAGCAGAGTACAAATGTACATATAATATGGAGTGTTTTGTTAAGTTAGTAGTGTTTGTAAATAAAGTGGAGTGGATGAGCGCAGATTATATGGAAGCGTCAATCACTGCAAGGAAAAAGTGGGAGAGTATAAAGAAAAAATTAAACGATCAGAATGGCAAATCTCTCTCTCTCTCTCTCTCTCTCTCTCTCTCTCTCTCTCTCTCTCATGGTTTTCCCTTTCCCTTTTTTCTTTTTTTCTATTTCTCTCTCTTTGTTTTTTTTTCACCTCGCCTCGGAGTCTTCACCTTTTTATTCCTTCCTTCACCCCCTTCTTTCTCTTAACTTTTTTTCCTCCCTCGCTATTTGATTAATTAGGGCGGGAAATATTAGTCACCAGCCTTGCCAAGTGCAGTCTTCTCGTGATAGATTATAAAAGTGTTACCAGCGAAGACTTGCTATTATCACGGGAGAAGGTGTTAATATGGACCACTTTTTTTTTTTATTTCTGTTAAAACATCAGATTTAAAGGCAAAAATTGCATCAATAAATGTCATAAATATTAGCAAAGTTTATTCTTATAACAGACACATATCGATAGAGACATAAGTAAAACCATGTAAATGCCACGAGTGTTGATTAAAGAATATATCAAAATCTAGATCTTCGCTACTGGGGCGGTAATATGAAACAGTTGAGAAATTAGCTAAAAATAACATTCCTTTTAGTGAATACAAAAATAAAAAGTTGACAAATAAAATATATGTTTAAGAACAAAGGTCACAAATGAAAACTTCAGTTTCACAATTACTAGGCACACAAGCCATGCGCCCATCCCTGGCGCATTAAACATTGAATCCATCGTTCTCTTCATTTAGACTTTGAGAATTTCCCTGAACAAAAAATGCATTTTAATTTTCTCTTCCGTGATTTGTCTCTCCCATAATTCAGACCTACTCTCTTCTTCCTCACTAAAAGTGTCATCATCACCTCTCTGACCTTTTGAACAAAAATTCCTGTTTACTTTTCGGACCTTCTCCACGAACACCTTTCTTTTCTTGATAGGTCTGTTTGACTCCATGCTGTTTACTGATGCTGCGTCTTCTTACCTTTGGATGTTGTTTCTTGTGTGGCTGCTTTCTTCTGTCCAACTGCATTTTTTTCCTAATGAGGTCTTTAGTGGCTCGTTGTATGGAGACAATGTTAAAAGCTTTCAGACCTTTGCGACCTCTGTCTAATGGAAAGATTCCGTTGAAACCTTGGACTGCTGTTGTCCCTGTCTATCCTTTAAGATGTGCATTCCAAAACTTCTCTGCATTATCATAGGTGTCCATACAGGCTGTTCTATAATGCAAACCACGCCATTTTCATAATTAGTCAACAGAAATTCTAAACAAAAAATAGTGTCTAGAAATTAGCTATTTTAATTATGCCATTTTAACGACTGATCTTACACCTAATCAGCACACTATATTGCTTATCTCATTTATGTTAATCAATAGACTGTAAACTAATGTGAATATTACCTAAAAAAAAATCCTAAGGCAAGAGGTAAAAAGTGACCCCCGAGTTTGAGGCAATGACACCAGTGTGCTGTGGTGACATCACGTGGAGGGAATAGATGTGGTTGACTTAGTTAGCAACAGATGGGAGGCAGATCAGGCCAGATATTGCCTGTCTCATATCACAACCCTGTTTCATATTACCACCACCTTCCCTGTTATTATTATCATTATTATCATCATCATTATTATTATTATTATTATCATTATTATTATTATTATTATTATTAGTTAGTAGTATTGCTACTGTTTTTCCTCTACCTTCTATAGCACGCTTTATTAGTGGAGAGAGAGAGAGATTATTATTTTTGTTTTATTAGAGAGAGAGAGAGAGAGAGAGATGGGGTTCACTGTTTCGCTTGATTGTTCAAATTATAGGTTCAGAAACAATAGATGCCTACCGAACACACACACACACACACACACTCTCTCTCTCTCTCTCTCTCTCTCTCTGTGGCAGTCACGTGACCCTCAGTGGAGGTTTCCGTCCCGCTGGTCATTTGCGTGGTGTGTCAACACTCGCACACGTGACCAGCGGGGGCGCCTCCCCCTCCCCCTCAATCAGGACGGCCGTCACCCCTAATCGACCCTCATTCAATTACTCTATCATCGTCATGTGTCTGTCCGTCTGTCCGTCTGTCTGTCTGTCTGTCCGCCGCGGGAACTTTACAATTACTTTAAAATTTCATAGTGGCGTGTGTGAGATGGAGGAGGTGGTGCGTGGAGGGGATGGGGAGGGAGGGAAGGGCGGGATTTGTGCGGGGTGTGGAGAGTGGCGGGGCGCGGCGAGGCGGAGGTGTGTGTCTGTGTGTGAGAGGACGACACTTCTGAACAGGTTGAGTGTGTCAGTGTATGGTGACGAGTAGCCACAGTGGTGCACATGGCTGGTGGCGTGCGTGGGAGTGGTGCAGGAAGCTTGGGGCTGGCGGGCCTGCTGGGACTCTTCGCAGCTGGTGGAGCTTCATTTTGCTGCTGAAATCAGTGCTTCGCTGGACAGGCTTGTCGCGCCGCTGTGTGTGGCTTCAGACTACGTGGAGTGAATGGCTTGTGTCACCAGCGTGTCCGTCAAGACAATAATCTGTTGTACACGATGCACACCAAGAAAGAGACAGCCAGCACCTCACCGCAGCTTTCTCCCCACCCATCCAACCACCTCAGGACTGCCAGGCTCCACACAAGGGCCCGCCCATCTCGCCCCCATCTCACCATTGGCGGCCATGGCGGGGCTCCTCTGATAGCAGGTATGTACACCTCCACCTCTGCCTTGCCTTCCCACGGGAGCATCATGCCCCTCGCGCCTCGTCCTCGCCTGGCCGCCTCCTGGCCAGGTGCCGCCAGCTGAGGTGCATCCAAGCACCGAGGCAGCCATGGCGCCCACGTGCCGCGCCGCCCCGCACGTGTCAGCTCTCCACAGCCCGCCCGCCCTGCCCGCCCTTCCCCGCCCCTCACGTGACCCACTGCCCGCCAGGAACACAGGCCAGGCGAGTAATTACCTCACCGAGGCGTTTCTTGCCCCCATCCACTCCACTTCCGTGTTTACGCTCATCAAGCACCCTCAACACCAGGCTGGGGCGGGACAGGACGGGGCGGGGCGGGCGTGGGATGGCGCCCACCATCATGTCCCCAGGGCGCCGCAGCCTCGCCAACACCACGGCACCCGCCAAACACCACACCCAGGCGTGGAGAGTGCAACACTAATGCTGCTGCTGGCACACACCACTGGGCCCTGCAGTGTTGCCACCACCCCGGGGTTCGCGGCTCTGGAGAGTGCCAGTGGTCTGCCTCCCCTGGGACCCCTGAGGAGGAATTAATGGGGCGACGCAGGAGCAACAGGACCCTGGCGGCGCGGCGCTGAGGGTGGGGAGGTCAAGCCGCAGCCTCAGCCACCCTTCCGCCACTGCTGCCACCCTGTGCTGCTCCGGGCCAGCCGCCACGCACCGCCCCTCACCCTCCACCCCGTCCCCCCGCCCCTCGCTCCTCCATGGTCACTTCCCCGAGGGTGTGACTGTTACACACACACACACACACACACACACAAGCCAGCCGCCGTACACGACTAATCTCATGATTGGCACCAGAAAATGTCAATACAATTCCCCTTCCGCCTGACACGCTGCTGCTGGTGGTGGTGGTGGTGGTGGTAGTAATAGTAGTAATAGTAGTAATAGTAGTAGTGTGGTAATGGTGGTCGTAGTAGTAGTAGTAGTAGTAGTAGTAGTAGTAGTAATAGCCGTAGTAGTAGTGCTGGTGGCGGTGGTGGTGGTGGTGATAGTGTTTATATTATTTCCATTTCACATTAAATTATTGATCTATTAACTTGTTTCTGTATCTATTTACTATTCATCTGTACATTTTGATAAAGATACGTGAAGCGAATGAAGAAAAGAAAAGAGAAGAAGAGGAAA
>NC_059272.1:3749791-3752291 GCF_017591435.1 Portunus trituberculatus | reverse complement strand
TCACCTGTTTATAGAGTAGAAATGTTGTTTAATCTGTCGTTTGAGCCATAAAAACACTCTTAGAAATCAGTGTAGCTTCTCCTCGACGGAAATTATTGATAAAGGCTACAGAAATTATTAGTTGGATTCTCAAGAGTGCTCCACCTGTTTGTAATGTAAAAGTGTTCTTAATTTGTCCCTCAAGCCGTAAAGACATTATTAAAACCAGTGTAGCTTCACCTCGAGTGCTTTCAGAGATATTCGCAAAAGCCACAGAGAGTATTAGTAGAATTCTCAAGACTGTTTATCCTGTTTAAAAAGTAGAAATGTTCTTAATCGATCACATGAGCTGCAAAAAAACGCTCTTAAACCTGTGTAGCATCATTTCAACTGTTTCCAAGTGCCACAGAGATGAATGCTTCTCCTAATAACACAGAACTCTTATTAATCTGTAACTACAACCATGGAAACACCCTTAATCCCTTCAGTGTCATACCGTATTTTCATATTCATTCTGCTTAATATTTGACGATTTTATACAGCTTCAGAGACTTTTGTGGGGGATTAAAATAGTAAAGACTCTGGCCATTAATCTTTTGACCTCCGTAGACCCTTCTTAATGCAAGTAAGATCGTCCAATCATACCCAAAACTCAAGGTAAAAATGCGTCTCAGTGTTGAAGGAACTAAAAGCCGGTGAAACTTTACTGGTACAGCCTTTTGAATGTAGTGGCAGTGTGGCCCAGGAGTGTTTTTGAGTAGATTCCTTGCCACTGGGGAGGAAGATTATCAGGTTAAATTGGCATCAGGACGCTTGGCTCTCAGGTAACTTGAGCGTGAGTGGATAAAAAGACAACACCACACCAGAAAATAAGTAAATAAATCATGGAGAGAGGGAAAAGAAAAGGGAAGAAATGAGACACGAAAGAAAGTAAAGAAAAAAGGGAAAAGAAAGGAAGAGAAGGAAAGAAAAAATATAGATAAATGCGTCAATATCTATAATGAATGAATAGCGAAACAATGAAAGAAAAAAAGAAACAATTAGAAAGAGAAAAAAACGAAAAAGGAAGGAAAGAAAAGGATGAAAATAAAGAAAAGGCAAAAAAAAATTTAAAAAGCAGGAAAAAGAAAGGAAGAAAGAAAGAAAAATAAGGAAGAGGAAAAAAAAAAAAGAAGGAAGGAAAAGAAAACAAAATAAAAAATAAAAGGAAGAAAAGAGAAAGGGAAGTAAGGAAGAAGAAACCAAGAAAAAGAGGAAAGGAAAGAAGAAAAAAGAAAGCAAGAAAATATAAGATAAAGGAATGAAAAGAAAGAAGGAATGAAAAGAAGGAAGGAAGGAAGGGATGGATATTAGATAGTGGATGAGTGGATGTGTTGGTAATTAAATGGATAGGTATGAGCGAGTGGTTAGATGGATGGGTGTGGGTGAGTGGATGTATGGATGGAGAGAGGGTGGATGAATATTGTACTGGTGTGGGTGGAGTGACACATTTTCCTGACATTTGTGGGTTTAGACACTGGCCACCCATTCATTACCCTTATCGCCTCCGCCATCAACACTATTGCCATTATCATCCATCACCATCACCATCTCTGCTACTACAATCATTACTATCACAACTATTGCCTTCACTATCTTTTTCGTCATTATCAAGACTCATAGCACCATCATCTTCACCATTATCATCATTATCATCATTACCACTATTATTTTTTTCACATTGTCATTATAACCATCACCATTACAACTATCATCATTACCATCTTTGTCATTATTATCAAAATTAATAGTATCTTCATCATCATCATCATCATCATCATCATCATCATCATTACTATTATTATTTTTTCACATTCTTTCAAGTTATATTTTCTCGTTTTCATTTCTTCCTTTCCCTTATTTTTTTTTACATTTTACTACTACTACTACTACTACTACTACTACTACCACTACTACTACTACTACTACTACTACTACTACTACTACTAATAATAATAATAATACTAATAACAATAATGATACTAATAATACTAATAATAATAATAACTACTAATAACTACTACTACTACTACTACTACTACTACTACTACTACCACCACCACTACCACACCACCACTACTACTACTACTACTACTACTACTACTACTACTACTAATAATAATAATAATAATAATAATAATAATATATAATAATGATAACAATAATAATAATAATAATAATAATAACAATAATGATAATGATAATACTACTACTACTACTACTACTACTACTACTACTACTACTACTACGAAATCCAATATCCACTTCATTCATTCATGGCTTCTCTTTTTTTATCGTTGTTTTACTTTTTTTTTTTTTTTTTTTTTGCTTTTTTACTTTATTTTTTTGTCCAACAGGTCTGGTCATGGGATGAAAAGGATGCGCTACTCTCTCTCTCTCTCTCTCTCTCTCTCTCTCTCTCTCTCTCTCTCTCTCTCTCTCTCTCTCTCTCTCTCTCTCTCTCTCTCTCTCTCTCTCTCTC
>NC_059272.1:3744791-3747291 GCF_017591435.1 Portunus trituberculatus | reverse complement strand
AGTAGTAGTAGTAGTAGTAGTAGTAGTAGTAGTAGTAGTAGTAGTAGTAGCAGCAGTAGTAGTAGTAGTAGTAGTGGTGGTAGTAGTAGTTACACCTTATTTTCTTTATTTCAGCATTATCGTAAAATATTGTAGATGTAGTGGTAGTAGTAGTCGTACTCGTAGTAGTAGTAGTAGTAGTAGTAGTAGTAGTAGTAGCAGTAGTAGTAGTAACACCTTGTTTTCTTTATTTCGGCATCATCGTAAAATAGTAGTAGTAATAGTAGTAGTAGTAGTAGTAGTAGTTATAGTAGTAGTGGTGGTGGTGGTGGTAGCAGGAGCAGCAACACCAACAACAGTAGTAGTAGTAGTAGTAGTAGTAGTAGTAGTAGTAGTAGTAGTAGTAGCAGCAGCAGCAGCAGCACTAATACTTTTCGTTATTTCGTGTTATTCGAAATAAATAAACCATAACAACACGTCGTTCAGGAGAGTAACCTTGCACTCTATTAGTAGTAGCAGAAGAGGTGGTGGTGGTGGTGGTGGCGGCGGCGGCCTTCTCTTCAGCAGATTTTGTAAGTCACGATCAAAATTTTACTGAAGTGCGTGTTTCTTTTCATTTTTTCTATCATTTTTTTTTTTTTTTTTTCCGTCCGCGGCAGGCCATACGGCACTCCACTTCCCCTCAGCTTCCCTGCCTCTGTTTCCTCCCTGCCTCTCCTCTCTCCCTTTACCCTCCTTTCCCCTCCCTTCCCCTCCCTTCCCCTCCTTCCAGCTCGGCGTCTGGTCCTGTCTGACTCACGAGTGATGTGACGTGACAAATGATGATGATGAGCAGGCGAGAGAGAGAGAGAGAGAGAGAGAGAGAGAGAGAGAGAGAGAGAGAGAGAGAGAGAGAGAGAGAGAGAGAGAGAGAGAGAGAGAGAGAGAGAGAGACTTCACCTGCTTAGCTTTTCCTTTGTATATCAATCGTGGCTTACACACACACACATTCAAACACACACACACACACACACACACACACACACACACACACACACACACACACACACACACACACACACACACACGCGATTACTGAAAAATATATATCTTCGTGAGTGTGAAAGTGGCAAATAACAGGTCGTGTCCATCCTTTTCTTCTGTCGGTAAAGAAGAGACCACACCTTTCTTCCTCCTTCTCCTCCTCCTCTTCCTCCTCCTCCTTCTACTCCTCCCTGAACATAAGCAGCATGAGGGCAGGTCGCGGCTCAGCCCTGCAGCTCCTGAGGGTAATTGACGTTATCTTGGCCCTGATCTCCCTGTTAAGGCCGTCAGTGCCGTGGTGAGGAGCAACACACTCACCCATCGCGCCGATCATCTCCTGATAGCGACGCGCGCCGCCCACCGGCGCCTGCCTCAGGGCGACAACCTGACGCGGCCGCACGTGCCCCTCGCCTCTCTGCGCCGAGCGAGGGAGGAAGGGAAAAAAAGGTTAATTTGAATAAGGCAGTCCATTTAAAGAGGAGACATGGCGGCGGGCTTGTTGTTGGTGGTGTGATTTATGCCTGGCAATCCGCCGTAAATATTGATTAAATAACTGTGACATGATCATCATTTAAATCTCTGCGCGCCCTCTGTCCCTCGCTCCTACTTGTTGCCTTTGCCTGCGGGGCGCAACCCACGCTCCCCCAACCCGCGCCCATGGGCTCTGTGCGGGGTGCGGCAAGGAGCAGGGTCGGGTGGCGCCGCGCCTCGCCGCCCCACCGCGTGTGCCCGGGATGGCCGGTTAATCTCTTGTCTCTGGCGGCAGATGGCGTTTCGCTCGTTGACGGACAATAGAATAACAATGGCCGCGACGAATTTGGTGGGCACTACTTTTCGCGACGACAAACCAAAGTCCTTAAGCGCTGCGCCCGCCACGTCTGAGCCTCCGTCACGTGGCGGCTGCGGCAGAGGTGGCGGCACGGCTGCTGCAGAAGTGGCCCGGCTAGGTGGAGTGCCGCAGAGGGCGCTGGCGGGACGGCGAAGGCAATGTTGGTCTGTCAATACTTGCTGGTGGGCATCGCGCGGGTGGGTTGCCTCCTCACTATATAAATTTGTATTTTTTAGGGCAGTGGTGAGCGCCTGAAGAGTTTTGATAGCGTTTTTCACTTGTTTTATCGGCGCGGCAGGAATGCTGAGCGGCATGGCAGGCAGGTGAGGCGCCGCGGCCACGCTGGCAAAAACTTGTCTTGTGGCTGGCGAGAGGGGGGGGCGGGTTCATTCATTGCCTCATTCATGTGGCCCGATAATTGTGTTTACTTGAGGGAGCAAACCTGGAAAATGGCTCAAAATGTGAGTCTTGCCAGCATCATCCTGGGCGACCTGGCGGGGCTGTGTGTGTGTGTGTGTGTGTAAGAGAGAGAGAGAGAGGAGTCCTGCGTCAGGAGTGGGCGGCGCAGCGGGCTGCTGGTTGGGACTGGCTGGCGTGGGCCGCACATTCTCGCATTCAGGAAAACCGTTCAAGCAGGAGCAGCGTGGATCAAAGGCGCCATTCAGGACA
>NC_059272.1:3589791-3737291 GCF_017591435.1 Portunus trituberculatus | reverse complement strand
AAAGCGCGAAACAGGTCAGATTTGAAGAGGAGAAGATGTGAGGATTGATTACCTGCTGCTTGGAGAGAGAGAGAGAGAGAGAGAGAGAGAGAGAGAGAGAGAGAGAGAGAGAGAGATACTGATACATTTATTGGCCCAAAAGAATTATACATTACAAAAAAAAAAAATCAAAATAATGGAATCCTAGGGGTAGGTCTGTTGAGTGAGACTATTACAGACCTTTTGAAGAAAACCAGCAATCACAACGCCAACGAAGGCAAAGCGGGCCTACTCTGACAATAATTACAACTAACTAAATGTAACAATAATTATAACTAACTAAATATGAATCATTATTAACTACATGATCTACAAATAGATTTCCTTTATTTTGTTTCTTAAATACATTACATGAAGGGCTGTCTTTTACATTTTGCGGAAGTTGATTCCAGTGTTTTGCTCCTCTGTAGGATAAGAATCTTTGAGCATGTGAAGTTCTGTATAATGGTAAAATTAGGTTATTTGTTCTACGGGAATGAAAAGTATTTGGCATAAATTGAAAACCACAATCAGGCTGAAAAGTATGAAGGCATTTATACATGAAGGCAGAAGTTTGCAAAGCTGTTATGTTATGCAGTGTTAACAAATTAAAGTTATGAAATAAAGGTTGTGTGTGAGCGTATCTATTGCTGCCGGACATGACACGTAACATTTTTTTCTTGGTAATGAACAGGAGTTCCAGGTAGGTGCTATTCGCTCCTCCCAAAATTGCACAGCAGTACATAAGGTGTGGATATGCTAATCCTAAGTAAATTTGTTTAATACAATCAAATGTTAACGACACGCGAACTTTATGTAATATCCCAATAATCTTGCTGAACCTCGTACAAGTTTCAGCAATGTGACCACTCCACTTCAACTTCCTATCTATTGTTACTCCTAAAAATGTACATTGTTCCACTTGTTTTAATAATTCATTATCTAAATATATTTCAATTGGAAGCGGTTGATGCATCAATGGTGAGGAGACCATATAATGAGTTTTGGAAATATTAATTATTAATTTGTTATTTTTAATCCAATTGACAACTTTAGGCAATTCTAAATTTAGAGTATTTTTATTTCATGCAAGTTGTTGCCCTGTATGTATATGGTAGTGTCATCAGCAAACAAGAGGAATTTCAACTTATCAGTACTGCGTGTTATATAATTTATATACAACAAGAATAAAATTGGACCTAAAATTGATCCCTGAGGCACACCATGATTGAGAGAAGCAAAGGATGATACAGAACTATTAAAAACAGTACATTGTTTTCGAAAGCTAAGGTAACTTTTAAACCATTGGAGAGCTATGCCATGGATGCCATAAATATTCAGTTTCTTTATCAAAATGGAATGTGAGATTGAATCAAAGGCTTTAGAAAGATCACAGAATACTGAAATTTGAAAATCCTTATTGTCAATGTATCATTTATATTTTTGCAAAACTGGTAGATAGCAAGTTCGGTGGAATAGCTCTGACGAAACCCATACTGGACATCAGATCAAATTTCACATTTAGAAATATACTCAATCAGTCTTTTAACAACAACCTTTTCAAAAATCTTGCTGAAACTTGGAAGTATAGATATAGGCCTATAATTTGAATGAAGATTTTTTTCACCTTTATTTATTTTTTTTTAATTGGAGTAACTTTAGCAATCTGCAGATCCTTAGGAAAACATCCTTCTCTAAAAGAACTGTTAGTTACTTGGACAAGGAAGGGAGAAATTTCATTAGAACATTCTTTAATAACTTAGAGAGAGAGAGAGAGAGAGAGAGAGAGAGAGAGAGAGAGAGAGAGAGAGAGAGAGACTGTCCAAGGGTAACAAAAAAACAATTAAACAAAAAGGCCCACTCGGATGCCAGTTCCCGAGCAGATCTGAGAGAGTTGGCTAAAAGAAAGGGATAAATACATGTCTTGAAACTTTCCTCTTAACCCCCTTAATACTGGAACACCTCTTACCCTCAGATTGGTGTACGATTAGACCATTTCATTGACATTAGGAAGGGTCTATGGAGGTCAGAAGATTAATGGCCATAGTCTTCACTATTTTAATCTCTCACATGAGTTTCTGAAGCTGTATAAAATCACCAGATAGTAAGTAGAATGAATATGGAAAACGTGTCATGGTACTGAAGAGGTTAAATGAGTTTAGATAATAGAAGATGGAAATACAGAAGCTGGTAGAGAATTCCAGAATTTATCTTCTTTCCTCATTTTTTTTTTCTTTACGATGTTTGGGGAAAATTAACAAGATTTCTACATTAGCAGGATAAATGCTCTTGACAGCCCGACTAATTATTTTGGTGGCCTCTGAAAATAGCCGTGTTTTTCTACGTAGCCTTCTTCATTTCTTCACTTCTTCATTCTTGTCCTATATCCTTCCTTCTTCACACGTGTTTTTGTTTCCTTTGGGGGATTCTTTGGTGACAACAATGTGGCCCACGAAGTCACACACACACATTGCCAAAGGGAAGAGGGGAAGGAATGGACAGAAATTTTTATCATGTCGGTCACAAAATATAACCTATGAAAATCACCTCTAGCCAATGTTGCTCCCAGTAGTCTTAACTCAGTCATGTCATATGGTACTCAAATCAGTATTCTCTAACATTCAATGGTGCTGCGGGTATTAAAAGGCTGTTGTGGCGAGTATAGAGGTTCCCAAGGATGTTTTTATGATTCCATTGAGAGTTTAACAAGTGCTCTACTCCGTGAATGGGAAAAAACACACATGAAAACTTGAATTACCATGTGTGTGGCGTTTGAGAAATGGTCCTTATGAGAGAGGCTAGCGATCAAGAACATGCACCTCACTCACCACTTCACTCACACTCACTCCATACTCACTCATCCTCACTCATCCTCACTCCACTCACACTCACCCTCACTACCACTCACTCTCCCCACGCTCACCCACTAGTCCTGGAAAAGTGAACGGAAGAACAAGGTAACTCTTTCACAGTGTTAGAAGCGATGCATGGGATCTTTACAAACACCTTCAGGAGAGAAAGTGTTAAGAAAGGATAGTATTTGCGATTTCTACCCCGTATAGTGTTTGGTTACTGCTGAAAAACGAGAATAATTGTCCCAGAGTGGCTAAGGAAAGCTGCACCAAATGGCAGTGAATGAGTTAAAACTTTCTCTGACTTTCCAGGATTCGAACCCGGGCCATTAGTGTGTGTGAGTTGTGAGTGGACAAGCCAGTGTTTTGAGGTGTTTCGCTCAGTATAAATATTTCCAGAGGCCAGCGAGATGATTAGTCGGGTTTTCAGGAGTACTCATCTTACCATTAATGTAGAAATCATGTTAATTTGTCACCAGAATCGTAAAAAAACAATCTTAAAAACTCGTGTACTTAGTCTAGAGCCTTTGGAAAGTATAGTGGAGATGTAGTACTGGTGTTTGAGAAGGGTGATGTGTGAGATGGAGGTTGAGTGGCGTGGCGTAGTGTGGCGTGCGTGCATAGTGGGCAGCAGGTGGCGGGCGACGGGCGGCACGGGTGAATGAGGGGCCGAGGAACAGCAAGCATCGTCTAATTAATCACGAACTGGGGAGGGTCCATCAGTCACTGGTGGACGGGAGGGCGGGAGAGGGGCGAGGCGCGGCGTATGGGTGGCCTTGACCTCCATGCGCCGTTCCTCCGAGGTAAAAACAATGGCAGAACGAGTTACAGAAGGCACGAAAGGAGAAACAAGCTAATTATGAACGGTGACGCAAGGTAGGGTGAAAGACAGGTTGTAGTTTGGCAGGGTATGGCGTGGGTGATCGCTGACGGTGGCGCCTCATTTGAATAAGTGTGGACAGGCGCGCCAACATCCATCACGCCCGCACGAGGGTCATTTGTCTCCAGTGATTCTGCACACACGAGTTGTTTGGGTCCCGCCCCTGCCACGCGCGCCCGCCCGCCCGCCCGGCCTGATGGATGGTGCCCCGCTGACGCCGCGGTTCCTCCCCTTTTATTCCTCCTCCTCCTTCTGCTATACTTGTCCTCTTTCTCTTCCATGTTACCTTTATCCTTTCTCTCTCCTCCTCCTCGATCTTTCTCCTCTTTCTCTTAATGTTTTCTTTCTCTTGTTTTCCTCTTTGTCTTTGCCCGCACCTTCCACACTATAAAAGAGAGAGAGAGAGAGAGAGAGAGAGAGATTGCCCCATCACCCCTCCCGCCCGCGCTCTCTCCCTCTCCTCTCGCTTTGTGTGTTCGCTCCATGATATTTTGTGATTAAAACATGAGTCATTTGTCATGTTGGTCACCGACTGTCGAGTGAGGCCGAGGAATGTCAGCCTGAAATACGCATAGGGTGATTTCATTCCTCCCCGGTGCTCCTTCTCGCATAGCCGGGATGACAGAGAGAGAGAGAGAGAGAGAGAGAGAGAGAGAATGTAAGGAAAAAAAACGGATGGAAAAATTAAATAAATGAAGTAAAGAGATGAAACGAAAAGAGAGAGAGAGAGAGAGAGAGAGAGAGAGAGAGAGAGAGAGAGAGAGAGAGAGAGAGAGAGAGAGAGAGTAAAGAGAAGAGAGAGAAGGAAATTTTGAATAAACGGAAGGAAAAGAATAAATGAAGTAAAGATGAAAGGAGAGAGAGAGAGAGAGAGAGAGAGAGAGAGAGAGAGAGAGAGAGAGAGAGAGAGACTTGAAACAGGCATCAAGTCATTTCTTTTATCAGGCCGCCCTCAGGAGACATCAGAATGAGGCGCGGCGTGTGGGAATGTCAAGTCTGCATCGGTGAATGGCGTGGCTCTTCCCTTTGCCGTCCGTCTGGTGGCTGGCATCCTCAAACCGTTCTTTCTCTTCAGCAGTAACTAGTTGATGTGGGTTAATCCTTGGCATCGGCTCCCACTAGGCTGGTTTCTCTAATGTTGTGATTCCTGTGTTGTTCTATATTTTGTTTTCATGTAATCTTGATGTATTCCTTTTCTTTTACAGTAAGTCTTTGTTTCTTGGATCACTGAAAAGTAGTATTTCTGCTACTATTATTTTTCTTTTCCTGAAAAAGTAATTGTGATTTAAGTTTATTTCTTATAATTTCATAATCCTTATATTCTAAAAGAAAACAGTGTGCCGGACCTCCTGTACCTACTTTCAGAAGGGCCTAGTGCCCCTAGTTGAAATCATGTGGGGGCTTAAATCATGTTAAATTTTTGTCATTCTAATGGCAGAATAACAAGATTTCTACATTATGAACAGGAGAACCACACTTGAGAACCCGTTTTTATCATTTTTGAGGCCTTTGAAAAATGTCGCAGTGAGAAAATAGAATGTTTCTGGATGTTTCTCCTCACCTCACATACTAGCCTTTGAAAGCGAAGGGAAGAAAGGACCTAGAGAAAATCAAATATTTGTGAACCTACTGTTTGCAGTTCTAATCATATGTTACAGACCTCCCTCAGCCACTCCTGGTGAATGCCCCCACCCCATCCACCCCCAGCCAACATGCGCACTGTTGTTCCTCAGGGAGGGGATGAAGGAGTCTCCTGCGCGTACACCTCTCACACCATTCTGAACGCGGCGCGTCTGAGGAGCATTTGTAAGAATACGATTACTGTCTTTCCATTAATCTGAATTGATATTAGAAAGAAGAAAAGTAAAGAAAAGACTGCTAAAGACGTACTATTATAGTTTTGAGGTAAAGTTTATAGTTATAGCTAAAATTGTTATCTACATAGATGTGTAGTTGATGAATCCTAAAGTCAGGCAAAATATTCATTCCTTCATGTGACGAATATATAGTGCTTTAATTATCTTCCGTTAAAAAAAAAATGCTGTCTTTTCCTCCACACACACACACACACACACACACACACACACACACACAGCCGCTTCACGGGTGACATTCATCATTATTGCAGCCACGCATCGTCTTGCACCCCCGCACGCCGAGCATTGCCTCGCCGCCCTGCATATGTTCCCCATCACTACTGCCGGGACCTGCTGGCCTGTTTGTCTTACTTTTTCATAACCAATTTCTTCTTCTTCTCCTCCTCCTCCTCCTCCTCCTCCTCCTCCTCCTCCTCCTCCTCCTCCTCCTCCTCCTCCTCCTCCTCCTCCTCCTCCTCCTCCTCCTGTATGGATGGTTTTCCTTTTCTCTTCTTTTACCTTCTTTACTGGTATTGAACACTTACGCAAAAGTCTGAATATTTTTGACTGATGTAGGATCACGCCTTGTCACTCTCGCCACAGCGACAGGACCTGCCGAGTCGCCGACTCGCTGGTGTGGGGTACGATTACAGCAGTGAAGAGAGGAAGATTTTATGATCATTCTTAACCCTTGAATGGTGAATGGGTGAATTTAATTTGATAGTAAGGTTCTGATAACGGCTCCGAGACCATTAAAAAAAAAAAAAAAAAAAAAAAGTACTGTTGAGAGTAAAATAAGATGTTTAATTCTACTTTAGTCTGCCTATATATATGGTTCATTTTCTCTGGCTGCGAAGCTCAAGAATATATGGGTAACTGGTATATTTTCAGATTTCCCTCTACAATTTCTTTGCAAGTGCCTTTACAGATTAGATGCTCTCAGTTTAAGATATCAAACGATTATGGTTACCAAAGGTATAAGTTCCACAGGCTGATCCTCTGATATTGTTTTTATCTTCTTTTCTTTTACGAAAGTAAAAATAGGGTAATGCTACGTCTGTTCAGTGTCATAGGAAATAAAGATTTATATAGTAGGTAGGTATGCTGCTGATGAGGAAGGTAAGAGAGGCTTTGAACAGAAATACCATCCAAGAGGAAGATTTTAGGAAGAAAGATAATGCTGTGTGAAAAGTTTTTTTGGGTTAAGGAAGAAAACGCTTTTGGCTTTCAAATGAAAAAGTTTGATGAGATCAACAGCTAGGAAAGGACTGTGAGATGTTTTGAAAATATGCGAGATTACAAGCAGGTTAGTAGAAGGAATGATTTAATACTTTTTATATGAAATGATAGCCGGGCATGTGTAAAAAGGTATGGTGTTGGTATAAGCTCCTTTACTTTTCGTTCAAAAGGTGTTTGCGTCAGGGTTGTGTAGCGTCACGTACCATACGCAATTTATACACTAAAACGTAGTAAAGGGAGAAAATATGAGGGTTTTAGTCAAAAGAATGAGTGAGTTTGATGAGTGGGAAAAAATTATACGAGATCTGAGTCAGCTATATATATTTGCTGATTATACGAGATCTGAGTCAGCTATATATATTTGCTGATTATACAGCTGTAGGCTATATGGTGGCTGACTGAGAGAAGAGGTAAAAAACACTGCATGGTGGAGATGTTTGGGGGTGTGGAACGAATTAATGGGCTACATACAAAAATGTATATATAGTATACACATCTTTGCAGTGGAAGGTTAAGAGAAAAGTTTTGCCTGGAGTGGATAGACAATGTAAAAAGAATATTGAGTGAGAAGAGTGACTAGTACTGACTATTGTATGTGATGGAAGTGAATAGCGAATGAAGGTGAATGCAGAAACACGTACTCTCTTGTCGACTCCTTGGAAGGGGTGTTCAACAAACGTGGCAGGGCCCGTTGTCATATGAATATGGATTCAGCAAGGGCGAGGGACACTTCCTTGTGAGTAGGTACCTTGTATGTATTGTAAGAGTGGGTGCAGGACAGGAAACAGATCGGATGGATGTAGCTAGACGTGCAGTATGTTTGTATAGGCTATATAGGCAATTAGTTGTATATGTTATAAAGCTGGTGTGTAGGCAGAAGAGACAGTGCTGTTACTGCTGTAACACTCTCCTGCTCTTGTTGTGTAGCCCTCCTCCCAATCCGTCCATGGATGCAGTATGTATTCACCAACTGTACACAACTCCCACACCACTGGTGCTTGTCGGCCGTCGGAAGACAAAGGCCCACGTCCCCTTTCGAAGGAGGGTGACAAAAAAAAAAAAAAAAAAAAACTGGTGAGAACGGCCTTATTCGACGATTTCAAGGGCTAACTCGCTCAAACACTTGTAGCTACATCCCACTCCAAATTGACTGTTAATGTGAGTAAACAGCAATTTAATGTGCTCTATTTATCGTCATACAAATACAATATCTCATTGCCATGAGGTGACATCACATGGATGTAGACGAAAAGCATCATTAGAAAGACTAAATGACTGATCACTCATCAGAGGAAGTCTATTGAGAATTTGTTGATGCCATGTAACACGGAAGGAGTTTTCACTCGTCTTTATTGTATTCCCTGTTTGTCTCATACTAATATCTTATAACATCGCTACTGTTATGACTTGAATTATATCTAACCGATGAAGAGGAATAAACATAAAATGAACAAAATGCCATATAACACAGAAGGACTCTTCTACTCGTATGCTCTCTCTCTCTCTCTCTCTCTCTCTCTCTGACATAACTTGTCACTCGTGAAATGTATATGTATGTACTGTACGTACCTAGTATGTATATAGTTTAGTGATGAGGAAGATAGTGCGTATGTAGATGAACAAAATGCCATGGACTATACCTATATAACAATTCACGCTTTCTTCTTCCATATGCCCCACCAGTATATTTTTGTTAATCTATCTATTCTGTATCTACAATCCGTTTTTCTGAAGGTTTAAATTTGCTGAACACACGAAATGACACTTTTTCCCTTCATACACATACATTTAGGGGACATATTTACACGAATATTGAATAACCTTGATCAAACAACCACCAGGATAGTTTCCTAGCACTCCATCAAGGGTTTTTAGTAGTATTTTGCTTATGGCACGGAGGAGGCAGGGGATTCGAGGCAGGAGGGAGAGACTAGAGAGGGAGAGAGGGAGGGATAGACAGACGCCATGTTTGCTTTGTGTGGCTCAGGCAGCGGGATGTGTACCCTGCGATTTTCTCAGCTTTAACCACGGAACCAGGTGAGTAACAGAGTAGCCTTGACCAGTGCACGTCAGCGACTGTCCCTAGGTACCATTGAGGTATAGAGAGCTTGGTAAAAGTCCCGGAAAGTTGAGAAAAAGACGGAAATACGTGTAGGGTATTAGGTGACGCCAAGGAAGGGAGTGCGGCGGCGCGTCCCTCTCCCTCCCTCCCCTCCATCCATCGCTCCCTCCTTCCCTCTCACATCCTTGATTTTCCTGTTGTTTCCCGCTATCTTCCCATAACTAGTATTTTTTTTCTTGTCTTGGGCCTTCTATTGCTTCCCGTTCTTTCAATTTTACGCTGTACCTCCATTTTATATATATTTTTCTTTTTTTTTTGTTATCTTATCTCCTGTCTTGTGTGTAGTTCTTTGTCTCCTATTAACCACCTCAGTGTCACCTTCACCTGCTGGAATACGCGCGGCTTATTAAAAAAAAAAAAGTACGTTTTCTTCGTAATTTTGTTTTCTTTCACTAGATTCCTTCCCACTAGCACTATGAACATTGAAATCTTGAAGGTAGGCGATAGGGCGGCGGGTGTCAGAGCAGGGGAGGGAGGGAAGGTGTCAATGAGTAATAGGTTATGGTGACGTCAGACGGTGTAGCGGTAGTGTAGTGGAGGGGGGAGTGACCGCCCGCGAATCAAATTAATTATTTTTGTTAGAGGGGGAAGCTGGCCTAGGACGACATAAACAAAGCGAAAAAAGAAAAAAAAACCACTAAGATGCCAGTCCCCTTGCAGGTCCGAGAGTGTTAGCCAAAAAAGAGAATAAATGTCTTGAAACCTCTCTTAAAAGAACTCGTCATAGGTAGTTGAAAATACAGAAGCAGGTAGGGAGTTTACCATAGTGATAAGTGTGTGTGTGTGTGGTTTGGATGCGCAGTTGGTGTGTGGTGAGCGTGTAGCTGTGGAGGTGGTGGTGGTGTGGGTGAGGCGGCGGCGCGGCGTGGCGGCAGGACGCTCGCCAGGCTGTCTTTGTTGCCGTCGCCGCCAGCCCTTCTCCGCCCCTCCCTCCCAGCGATCGCCTTTAGTGTGGCGCCAGGCAGCCTTCACCCTGAGATTTCTAATAGCCTAATGACAATGCTTACTTTGGGGAATATGGAGGTTATTTAAGCCTACTGATTCTCTTGCACGCAGAGTATTTCTTGTTCACACGACGCGATCAACATATGAATGGATCTGCAGTGAAATGAGTGAGGTGAATTATTTATTCTAAACCTTACTCAGCTCTCAGATGTCAGCACAAATATTATGTCCATATTGTTCCCTGCTTTGTTTGAGTAATAGACAGACTTTTTTTTATCTGAACAATCAAGATAAGTATCGAATATTTAGTCAGCCCCTTTTTGTCTGTTATCTTTTTGGAAATTATATTAAATTTTCTTTAATAATTTTTTCATCACTTCATATATATGAACCTTGCAAATTACAAAAGTCTGGCAATGCATTCAGTTACAGAGAATACAGGAGTGATGGTTACTTATGGTTGGCATAGGTATGCTTATTTGTCATAGTTTACTGACACCAGCATTGTCCATATTCCAGAAAAAGAACAACCATGGCAAGTGGTTTGTTGTCCCTCAAGTGGAATAACCACCGAAGTACCTTCTTCCACATCCTCTCCACCATCCGGAGCAAGGTGAGGCAGTTATGGTGTGGCCACTTGTGTGGTGGTTACATGCATGTCAAGTTTATGGTTCAACAAAGTATTGATGTTTAGAGTATTGAAAAGTGTAAGGATATTTTGTAAGGAGAAGATTAACCTTGTTGCTCCAATTTGGGTTTTAGTTTTATACACAAGTTTTTCGGAATGAGTGTACAAGAGAGTTAATTTTTCATTGATGTTACATTTTCTTGTTTGTTTCAGGAATCCTATTGTGATGTGACTATAGCCTGTGATGGAAAATTTTATCCAGTACACAAACTGGTGTTATCAACATGTAGTGATTATTTTGAACAGATGTTTGAAAGGACAAACTGTAAACATCCAATTATAGTGTTAAAAGACATTAGAAGTCAAGAACTAGAAGCTTTATTAAACTATATGTATGTTGGTGAAGTTAATGTGCTTCAAAATGAATTAGCTGGCTTAATAAAAGCAGCAGAATGCCTTATGATCAAAGGCCTAGCAGTACCTGATGAAGCTCCCTCAAAAGACAGCAAAGAAAATAAGCGAACTTTTGTCGGGACAGAGGACAGTCCGTTGTCAAAGAGAAGAAAAAGAGATGAAGAAATTAGACCGTCTCCCTCTCAGAACCAACAAATTCACAGAGAGGCGAGAGACACCACAGTGAACAGCCAATCCCAAAGACAGTCCAGTAGTGCCTCAATTCCAACTCCCTCCCCGACGGTGCCCAGAGTGCCGCCAAACCCCATCTCCCCTTCTCCGTCAGCAGGAAGTGCCTCTGAGTCTGTGTCAGAGGACTGTAGTCAAGCTCATAGTGAGGTGAACGAGCAGCCCAGCCTTCCCAATGCACAAGAGTCAACGCATCGGGCAGCCGAGCCGGCATCTAGTCAATCGCAGCAGGCAGTACCTGAGGTAAGCAGAAACTGCCTCTCCCCTCTCTCTCCCCCCTTCTCTCTCTCTCCCCCCTTCTCTCTCTCTCTCTCTCTCTCTCTCTCTCTCTCTCTCTCTCTCTCTCTCTCTCTCTCTCTCTCTCTCTCTCTCTCTCTCTCTCTCTCTCTCTCCCTCCCTCCTCCCTCCCTCCCTCCCTCCCTCCCCTTCAGTATTACTCATATTCTACAAGCAATGATGGTATGCATTTCCATTAACACTTCTAAATGTTCCAGTGGTCAAGTTGTATTGTTGACATCTTTTTAAAGTATTAGTTTAAGGATAAATACAAAACACTGCAAGTGTGATTGCTCAGCTTTAGATCTTGATGCATGTGTTTACAGTGTAGGATATCAAAGAAGTGATGGACAGTGGTATTGTCTGATCACATCCACATTGTAAAGAGTGGGCTGCTTAACAGAATACACATTTGTAGTTTGAAGATAGATTTCACTTCACAACATGTATTTATCGGTATTACCTTTTAACTACCAACTTTTGTGTACATTCAAGTGTATTTCTTTTTTGGTAGGTAATCTTAGATGAACCTGGTGTTAAAGAAGAACCGCAAGAAATAGAGGAAGAAATAACGGATACAAAAGAGATCTTTGAGTCACACGACTTTGAGCATCCAGCCGAAGGGGACTCTCTGAGTGACAAAGGGCCCGGTGCTGGGGGAGGGCCAACGGCCTTTGAGCCACAGATGTTGGGCTCACAACCTCAGTCTATGGAGGACTTGGTAGCACAGGCCATCCCAGGCTCTTCAGGCTTACAAGGAGTAAGTCATCACTTGTGCCTAAATTAAGGATGTATTAACACACTGGTGATCACTTTTGATTTAGTAAAGATCCTGAATATTTATTTTGTTAGAAGTAAGTCAGCAACAGTGCAGTATGAAAGATGGAAAGAGAGGCAGACAAGTCCACCAGTTGTTGATTGACTCATAATTGTGTGGTTTGACTACTCTTCAGAACAATGTTTCCTTGTGGGAAGGAGAAGGAAGCTTTCCTATGGAAGGTTTTACTGGAGATGGGTCTCGGCCTCCACAGATGGTGAGTGTTCCACTAGCATTGTTCCAAAGACACCATGTGGCTTACTTTGTTTATATATTTGACTAGATTTGTGTATTGGTGGAAATCCCATTACAAAATATGGTAGCATGGTTTCTGTACAATCTGTAAGGCTACATCAGGTGGGTAATTTAATCTGCTTTTTATTAATTACTTTTGCAAAATCGCCTCCTTCTATTATTATAGATAATTTGTGTAGTGAATTTGTGCTTTTCATTTCAGTAATTAATCTGAAATACTGGAATATTTCATTATTTAGTTTATATTTTTGTTAGTTCCTTTATTCACTTCAGAACTTTTTGTGTCATGAAACTGTGCAAAAGACTGGCTAAAATGTAAAAACTCTGATAGGCAGAAAGGATGGGCAGGAGCCAACTTGCGGATTTGTTAATGCTTCAGAACTGGGCAAGGTAAATGAAGCTGCACTGTCATGGTAGGATGTGTAGAAAGCAGCTTTAATATTAGAAGTGTCCCTTGTACTATGGTGCCCGCTGGTCTGACAGAAAGGTTGCACTTTAATGTTACCACTGTAGTCACTTGTAGTTGCGGTTATTTCTGGTTTTCATTATTTCTGCAATTAAGGTTTTTCATTGCAGGGTTTTTACTTATCAGTTGCTGGATTTTGGTAGAGTAATTGCAAAGCCTAGGTAACAAACTGTATTTGTTTATTTATTTATTTTATTTTATTTTTATTTTTTTTATTTTTTTCTCTCTCCTTTAAGCATATCATTAGTTGCAATTAGCAGGTTGGAGATTTTTTCATACCAATTAATGCTATGAGAATTGTTTATTGAATTTTACATAGTGTAGATACAGTACTGCTTTGTTTGTTTTCAAAGTGGGGATAGTATTGTAATAATTTTGCTAGTGAGTGTAAATACAAATTAATGGAAGGAGATGAATTTTGTGTTTTAATTTCTTGTGTTATGAAGAGTTTATTAAGCCACATGGTGTCTTATTATATTGCTTCCATGTGATAGAGCTTGTGCCATGTCTTGTATCAGGAGAGGGTGTTTTGTGGTCATTGTAATAGAAAGATTTGCTCTTGATTTGGTGTTTTATGAGACATGTCTTTCACTGCAAATATTGGTTTATGATACTCCCATGTATCTGCATATGTATCAGGCTGACATCTCTCAAGAAGGATTTGTTAAGTGAGACATGGCAACACACACACACACAATGCACATAATATGCATAAATTTAAAGAAAAATTGGATAAATGGAGACATAAAGACAGGACACTATGAGCCCCACTCGAATCCTGTACAATGCAACTAGGTAAACACACACACTGTAGCCGTTATGCCTCTAGGGAGGGAAAGGATCAGTCCCCAAAAGGCACTGTCTGAGAATGTTGCAGGATGGGAAAAAATCTTGGTTTTTAAGATCCAAATTTCCTTTTTTTATGGGGAGAAGGATCCAATTTATTATTTATTTATTTTTTTTTTTTTATTCCTCATATTTATATGTAAATCTGTTTGAATAAGAAATAACTGAAAAGTAATCTAGAGTGAATGAAAAGGTTTTATGTGGAGGACAAATGCCCATTTGGGTTGTGTTGATACAGGTGGGTCTGGTTTGACAAAGCCTGTGGTGCAGACAACTTTCTGCTTGATGAACCAGCCTTTCTAACTTTGTTTATAGCTAAAACTCAAGGGATTTTATCAAGTAAACACTGTAGGCCAAAGTCATGATATCATTATATATAAAATAAGCCACACCTTTCTCACCCTCACTCCGTATCCGTCTCCACATCCCCACAGTGAGAGTAAGCAAGCACTTGTGTACATCGTATGGTTGCATAACCTTCTAGGAAAGAAAATGGATAATCTGTCTGGTGTCTGTGTGAGTGTATCAGATGTGACCTAGCTATGAAAAATCTATTGGATTTGTCACATTCAGACAAACATGGGATGTTATTATCTATTTTCTTCCTTGTTGGTTAAGCAACCATGTGGTGTGTGTACAGGTCTCTCTCTCTCTCTCTCTCTCTCTCTCTCTCTCTCTCTCTCTCTCTCTCTCTCTCTCTCTCTCTCTCTCTCTCTCTCTCTCTCTCTCTCTCGAGGGGTTGTGGCCTTGCTTTCCCGGTGTGTGGAGTGTGTTGTGGTCTCAATCCTACCCGAAGATCAGTCTATGAGCTTTGAGCTCGCTCCGTAATGGGAAAGATTAGCTGGGTGACCAGTAGGTGACCGAGGTGAATTACACTGTTTGAAGGATTTATGAGAACCATAGTAGATGTGGAGAGGTAAGGGAATGAGGGTGTAGAGTTGAAGGAAGGCAGGACCAAGGTTCACTTCAAAGGCAGGTCTACCCATATGACAGCTGCCAGGGAAAAAAGAAAATGAATAAATAAAATGACAAGTATCACTTTTTGTTTGAACTAGAAAGGTAGGAAAGCTTCAACTCTGATCTGATGCCTTGAGAGACTACTGCCATACATGGTTGATTCTCAATAGTGGAGGACATCTTTCATGACTAAAGGACACTGTGAGTCTATTTTAACTTGCATAAGATAAAGTGGCATTGAAATAGAGGAATGTGGGGGAGAGTTAGAGGTGGAATGAGGCAGATGAGAAGCGGGTGCTTGTGGGTTGTGTGAAAATTCCCATGCATCCACTTCCACACAGGATACAAACACAAATAATTTTATTTTACATGGTTAAGGTAAATATATTGTTAAGAAAATACTTAGATGCATTTGGCAGTATTCATTCAGGGCAGAGAAGCATTAAAATGCTTATATATTTTGTCATTTGTATTGTTGCCATCGTATGTGAGTTTAAGGTCTGATATGACTTAGGAATACATGCAGTATCTTATAGCTGTTTTCTCCCAAGGCACTTTTTCTTGACATATCTGAAGACTGCATACTCCTTGTCTGTGTGTCAGTGCCACATCATGAATTCTTGTGACAGGATCTTTAGTGGATAGATTAGCAGAGATGATAGTTTGGATATTATTCTTGATACTTTAGTCATTAAAACAAAATTTAAACAAACTAGTGGATAGATTAGCAGAGATGATAGTTTGGATATTATTCTTGATACTTCAGTCATTAAAACAAAATTTAAACAAACTGCAAAGAAATGATGATTGGTAGAGATGAAGTGTGTGAAAAGGGAGGCAGCTACAGTGCAATCATATTGCAGTTGAACTTATTATTTTTAATCCTATAATTTAAGTAGTGTGGTGTGTATATTGGTGAATTTTTAGTCCTAGTAGTGATGAGGATTGCTATATAGTGTTGGATGAGATCCTTTTACACATTAGCAAGTTACATTGTGTGTGTTGGTTCTGGAGGCACGAGTGGATGGCCACTCATTGTGGATAGGTGGCATTGAGGTGTTGATGGGCTCTATATAAAGACTGTTCTTGCTTTCTTTCTTGTGTTCTATGAAAACATGTTTTAATGCACCTTATATGTAATACATAATTAAGATACTCAAACAAGAGCAAATTTAGTAATATACTTGTACCAAATACTTGAGATCCTATTCACATGGAAGCAACTCTGTAGTGTGTACATTTTCTTTATGAGATGTGTTCATGTTCTTCCACTGCCACCTTGCATCTCATCATTGACCAGCAGTGTGTTGGTGTTGCCTTAACCTTCTCAGATGCTAAGCTTGATGGAGAACATGCACTACATTCTTGTCATCCCAAGGTAAAAATGAGCCAGCCACCTGGTGGTGAAACGTTACCAAGAGGTTATCACTACTTGGTGTTTCTGTATTAAGAGGAAGCTTAGTCATTAATTAAGCTTGTTATTGTAATATTAAGCCCAGTAAAACCCACTGATTGGATTGAAAAATTAGGGGGGAAAAAAGGTCGTTTTGAATAATTGATTCAGTGCATTTAAGAGCATAGTTTTTTGTAAGGATGTGTAATGACAAGACTACCCTTGGTGGTGGTGGTGCTTTATGGGCAGTCAGTGAGGAGTTGAGAAGTTTGGTTTCCATCCATTAGTTTCAGCCACACACTTAGGTGCATCAGCATTGTGTGTATTAAAGAAATTTAATTTTGCTGTTTTGATTTTAATTATTGATTTATCATTTACTCTTCCTTAGTTTAGTTTTCAGAACAGTTATAAGTTGTAGCCAGAATTCATTTAGATAAGCATTGCTTCACATTTTAGCTTGTAGAGAATAGAGGACCAGTCTTCACCATCCATTCTTTACACAATGATCTGAAGTACATTTCCCCTCAGTAAATTCTGTAAGTGTCAGCATGCACAGGTGGCTCTGACTGTGGTGCTTTATATAGACAAAGGAATTGCTTGAATCCATCATTATAAAGTACTCAAAGATATAATGTACCAATATGTTGAATGAAATTGTTAACTCACTGTAGAAGAGAAAAAAAATACAAATACTTGCTAAGAATAATAATATACTTGATGTATGATTAAGGGTTAAATATTTTTTTTGTTTACTTATTTATTTATAATGCTACTCTGTGCAGTACATAGGCATTAGCTTAAAATGAAGAGATGGTATTTAGCTTGTCTTCACAAAATGACTTGAAACAGTTGTAAGAAGCATTACTTGCAGGATATCAATCCAATCTCTGAGGGTGAGTGTGCATGTAGCCAACATAAGAGTCCACTACAAAGGTAAGTTGTTGGCAACACACACACTCAGATGGTGGCTGGCTCACTTGCTCTGTGGAGGTACCTATGTTGTTGCCCAAAGAAGTGTGTTGAATTTCACACCACCAGGTTAATAGACTACTTTTGTTTCTCCGAAAAGTATGTTCTCTTCATAATCTGCCATGTGTTTTGACAGTCTTCCCATAGTGATGCATTGTTTGATGTATTCAGCACACCTCTTACGGCAAACATAATTATATTTTGCTAAATGCTGATGTATTCTAGACATTTTAAATGAAAGACATAATTGAAAGGCAACAAACTTAACATATTAAAAGGAAACTTAGTAGTGATTGATAAAGGAAAGCTTTATAAAACATGAGGATAACCTGCCAGCTGAGGGGGCAGTAGCATTTGGCAAGACTTTGTTGAGGTTGTTTGGTGTGCTGCTTTGACTTATGGCTTGATACACAGGGGGTTGTTACATCATGGCTTTTGAGTTTTGAGGTAATATGGAATTCTGATGGTGGTGCCTGCAGCATAAATGTGTGCATCCATGCACATGCCCTTGTGCCTGCACAAATGTATACTCCAGGACTAGAAATGAAATATTACCACAAGATTGGCCTTCATATTCCTATGTTTGTTGTAATATAAAGATTTACCATAACTCAGCATTTTCCCAGTGTTCTTGTTGAAGTTCTACATTTTGTAGCTGCTAGTTTGATGGTGGTACATGAGGCAGTGCTCTGATACTAGTGCGTGATGCTGAGAGAATTCTTCTCTTCTAGGGGCGTGGCAGGGAGTCAGTGGAAGAGGCAGCCACGCCCCAGTGGCCCGAGTGGTTTGGGTCTGGGCTGGGTCATACTTGCCATTTCTGTGGCAAGACTTTCCTCAAGAAATTCAATCTGGTGACGCATGTCCGCATCCATACTGGGGAGAGGCCGTTTCACTGCCCCTATTGTCCCTACAGGGCCAACCACTGCTCGCACCTCAAGTCACATGTCAGGAAGCTCCACCTAGAGAAGGAGCATCACTTGTAGTCTCTTATGAAGAGATTATCACCAAAGAAGCCCACATGCATTCATTTGCTGGTGTCTCATCAAGTCATAGAAATTGGGTGGCTGTGCTAAGGTGGTGATACAGTGCCCTATCTCATTCTAGGCATTCTCCGATGGAGGCGTGATGGGCAGTAGGGTTCCAACAACAGTTGATGGGAAGTTCCTGAGGTTCACTTGCCCTTATTGTGGACATACCAGTCGAGACAGCTACGACCTCAAGAAACATATCCGTACTCACACTGGGGAGAAACCTTACCCATGCCCTCACTGCCCTTACCGAGCCACCACCAGTAGTAGCATCAAATCACACATGGACAGACACCACTGGACCATTGGCTAGTCACTAGCTGAAGGATTGTTGATGACTTACACAAACCAAATTTTGCAGTATTATAATCCGTCATTTGACCCCACTTAAACATAAAAATACAAGTGACAAAAATGTATACAGTTAGCTTGTTACTCTATCCAATCTGAGCTGTAAGACTAAAGAATGGGACCTTGATACCTTTAAAGAAATTTATTTTATTTTTAAGGCATGTGGGACATAAGGTGACATGAAAAAGTATAAGACAGGGGGGAAGCTTTTTCTTCAATGAATGATGTTAAGGTTTTCATGGAAAGGTAGCATATTGAACAGCTTTTAAATGGCATTGGCTTCAAATATGATATAGAACTCGGAATCGTACAGACATTATTATCCATTGTGAACAAATTAATACCTACCGTGCAGTTTAATCTACATTTCGGCTTTTAGGAAGTTTCCCATAGGGAGAATAATGCAGAAAAGTCATGATGCTACTTAATATAGGAACTTGCAGTCACTCTGGCGTACAGTTCCCATTGTTATATTATTGCTTGGAAATGAAACTTTATTAAAGGATGTGTCACATTTTGAAAAGTTGTTTAGAGGAACCTTTGAATAAGTGTGAGAACTCACTTCACTTCTACTTGTTTGTGAATGTTTGTTGTATGAATTGTTGACTGTGAATGGAAATAATGTGCAGAAATACAAATCACCAGTACAAGGCCTTTCAGTATGAACAACCTGGTCATGAATTTTTTTTTCTCCTTCCTTGATATGAATGTCTTTTTGAGATGTGAAGTGGTGGCCTCAATTATAGACATTTTTTAAGTTTTGAGCCATACAACTTTACATTTACATGATATGATTTCCCATACAATGCCAAGTATTGATAGGTACTTTCGATGTGCCATAGGTTGTCTTGAAAAACGTGACTGACCTGGAGGCAAATAACACAGGGTGGTAACATCCTTTGTCTTGTTCTAGGTGTGCCCTGAGAGAGGCGTTGGAATGCGCTCTAACCTGCCACCACCGTCACTATTTAAGGCAGATGATAGAAAGATATCGAGGTTTGGGTGTCCCGTCTGTGGACACGTCAGTCGTGACTCATACGATCTCAAAAAGCACATTAGAACACACACTGGGGAAAGACCATATGCTTGTCCTCTGTGTCCATTCAGAACTAAGGACAGCAGCTCTCTCAAAGAACACAGTCGCATTCACACCAGAGAACGTCGGTACACTTGTCCACTCTGTCCCTACCAATCCATTAGGAATTTTAACCTGAAAATGCATTTGGAAAGGCATCACAGAGCCAGCAGAGATCTCGTAAAAATTTAGTTCTATTAAAAAAAGTACAAAATGGTATGAATTTCAAGGTAGTGTCACTCAAAAAAATTGTTGGAAAGGTGGTGCTTGTTGAAATGATAACAGGATGTGTACACTGTTGCAAAGTCTGTGGGGACTCATAGTAGGCTCCATTGTAGTATACTGTTAAAGTGTCTGAGAGGGGAAGTTTTGGTAAGTAAGAACTAAATGAAATGTTTGTAGTTTTGTGCATTCATGAGCACATGCATTTCTGTGTTAGGAAGCCTTTCCAATTTTAACTGATGTGGTCATAATCATCGTGGTAATGTTGGATTGTTGGAATATTTGAATATCATAAACTTTGCATATATTTGGGATCAGCTTCCATAAGCTAAAGTCTGAAAAATTGAGTTGAAGTGTGTTTATTTGAACAACCCTAGACCATTGATGGGTATCCACACAGTATCACTTATTGTTTAGTGTCAGGGAAAGAAGGAAACATTTTATGGCACTTGTTGTAATTGTCAGGGTGGATGCACAGTAAATTTTTGGGAATCCTTGCAATGTTGTAAGCAGTGATGACCATAAGTGTGTTGATATGTGTATTTGAACTTACTGTGATTATTGAACAATCATACGACAATGAGCTATATACAGACTTTTTGTGTTGGTGTGGGATGATGCTTTAAATGAGTGTAGTTTTATTTAACTACATATTTAGATTTGAGTTCATTTAGTTTTGTGAGTGTAAAAATTGTGTGTCCCTTATCATTGCATACTTTTGAAAGTATGGGGAGTGCTTTTTTACAGCACTTAATGAATGTGTTTGTGAAGTTGAGATCATTTAGGGTTTCAAGGAAAGCTGGATTGATTATGATATTCATAGAAGTGTACCTGTATGGCTTACAATACAATGTCTTCTTAAAGCTTAAGAGTAATTGCACCATAATGGGGAAGTTTTATTAATCAGGATATTGCTTTATGACTGCCTTTGCCAGACATTGTTATTGCAACTTAAGGACATGATTTGAATTAGATACACTTCTAGCTAAGTGGGTTGTCTCTCTCCCTGGTAGGATGCTTCACAACCCTGCTTTGCTGTGACTCAGGTGAAGGGCCCTAGACGCCAGCACGAATGCCATCATTGCCACTACATAGCACGAGACAAGACTGACCTGCGTAAGCATATGTACACCCACACTGGTGAGAAGCCCTATGCCTGTCCTTACTGCTCATACAGGGCAAGGCAGAACAGTTGCATCAGAACACACATGCGCAGATATCACCCATTTGCAATCATGTAATTATCTGTGGCCCCTTCTCTCAGTGAGCTGTTAATGTGTATGTTGCTCTATGCAAAACACTATATTGTTTGTACGTATATCTTCATTGTTATGGGGTAACGCCTCCTTTAATTGTTATGGGGTAACACTTCTTGTAGTTCCTTTATGTCACACAGGGAGCTTTGCTCTCAGAATAAATTGTTACAGCTTAGATGTCATCTCTCTATCCTATATTAACTGGACTTTTTTCTTCTCTCCCATGTGGGCTTTTCATGGGAATTTATGGGCTAAAGGGGTTACTTTTTGTGGTACCTCCTATCTCAGAGCCCGCCCATTAGGAAACCATTGCCCCGAGTGAGGAAGCCCGACCTACTAATCCTGTGAGTTAGGGAGTGTTCTATTTATGTTGTGGGCATAGACATGCTGTGTTGGGAAGGTCACTGAAAGGAATCACTATTGACTAAATGTCTACTGTGTGGTTTTTCTCCCATTTTACAACTATTGAGTATAGTAGAGGGCCATATCTTGAATTATTAACACCATATGCATTGATAGCTATATGCAGTTTACATTCTCTATCCCTATTACTTTTTAGACACCTTAAAGGAAATAATGATTTGATATGTTGCAGTGGAAAAGAGTTCATGTGTAAAGATTATTGATTCAGTTTGTTCTGCAGTTTCCATGATTTGCAACAAGTATAATAAAGATTGCTGTAGATTAGAAGGATGCTGGGAAGAGCACTCATCATCATAATTTTGTGATGTGGTCTAGAAGCAGCAATAGGGTAATGGACAAACTTTTCTGTTTCATCAATTTTAATCTGGTGTACATCCATTAAAGTTACTATGCTATAGTGCTAGAGAAATTCTTGCTAGGATGCATTTGATTTTTTTTTATATAATGCCCATTACTTATATTCCTATTACTTATATCTGATTATCAAGCTGATATCCCCATTATGGGAGGTAGCCAGGACTACACTTTGTGCCATCTCATCATAGGAATGAAAATACACAGCAGAAAATCACCATGCTTGTTCCCCTTTTAGTCACTGTTTATGGTTATACAACGTGCATTGATGCTAGTGAGACATCTTGAAACTGAATGCTCACTTTGCTGATACTGAAATGGCTATATCGAGTAGTGGTTGAATGAACTTTGTTTTAGATGTGGCAGCAGTTTAAAAGATATGAGTAAGGGTCAAGGAAGTGATAAGTACTTGTGTCCCTGATCCATCTGTCTCTGATTTGCTCTTGGGGCATTATGTTTAGAAAAGTAATAATCAAGTAAAAGCTTAGTTACTTTGTTAGGTATAATCCTCTATTAACATTTTCACCGTCAATCCATATTGATTTATACTGAGCAAAAGTTTACCAGCATTTGCCTGTCAAGAGATAGGTCATTTGCACGATTTCAGTGGATTGGAAGAGGTTGTGTGAGTTTGCCAACCTAAAATGTTTTGTTATTTGGTCACTAATTATTTTACAGTCTTTATTAGAAGTAAAAGGTGACGGTTCAGCAAGCAATTTTTACCACTAACATGAAAAAATATATCAGTAGAGTCTTGATGAGGAAACACAACCTCAAAGAATACAAGCTGCACGTTCATGGTATGTAGCTGAACACTGATCATCACCTGTTTGTGGCATTTTAAGACAAATTGGTAACAAAGTGTGTGTGTGTTGGAGGATAACTTGCATATTTTCCTTGTGAATGCTGTGGAAAACTTCTAGGGCTGATGAAAGAGGAACAACCAAATGTATGTGAAAAATTACTTCTGACTATAGCAGGTACTTTTTATGTGCTTTGTTGTGTTTTTTGTCTGGCCAGAAGAAACATTCTTGTGTTCGCTCAGGTCTGGTTCGATTTGTAATCAGTTGAAGTGAGGAATGCATAGGGCTTCCTGCTTATAACTTTCCTCCCAGGTGAGGCCCTTTCATTTACCTGTAAGGTAAGCTTATTGAATTTCAGGTGTAAAACTTGAATGGGTTAAGGTTGTGTCATGGCTTAAAGTTGACTAATATCTCCATGTTTGGCTTCCCTCCTTCCCCCATTCTCTCTCTCTCTCTCTCTCTCTCTCTCTCTCTCTCTCTCTCTCTCTCTCTCTCTCTCTCTCTCTCTCTCTCTCTCTCTCTCTCTCTCTCTCTCTCTCTCTCTCTCTCTCTGCTATTTACCATTGCCATCTGCTAATTCAAGTCCACTGCAGAATAAAGGTGTTGACTGAGAGCGATGTCTTTCAAGTGGTTTACAGTTATGGTCAGAAGTCAAGTAAGCTTCTGCTGTGATTCCCATTCCCACTGTTTGTTTTAAAACTTTTGGTCTGATAGAATCTGTCACTTGTCAGGTTCACAAAAAGATCATCAGCAGATCAGGGGACTTGAGATTGGGAAAAGAATTTATAAAACAGTGAGGTGGATGCAATGCATCACTCAGCTGTTGATTGTGGCTGTACTTGGTATGTGGATAAGGGTGTCAGGATGCAAAATTAATCACTCCAGCATTTGCTCTTGACCTGTTCTCTGGCAAGTGAATAGCAGTTGCAAAGTAAAAGAAGACAGGTATAGTGTGCATCTCCTCAGCTAGGAAGATGTGTATGATCATTGTCAAATCCTGCTGTGCTTCTGCTCTATTCACTCATTACTTGACCTTATGTTTAGGATAGAACAAGAAATAAAAGGTTCAAGCTTGAAAAATTTAAATTTAAGAAAGAGGGGAAGGAATTGGTTCTCAGTTTTAGATGAATGGAATGGACTTAGTAATCAGGTTGTTGGTGCTGACTGGTTAGGAATCTTTAAGAGAAGATTAGACAGACTTATGGATGGAGATGATAGATGGAAATAGGTAGGTGTCTTTCATACAAGGACCACCATGGATAATCCTGATGACTTCTTAAAGCATACCTCATTTTCGTATGTTCTTATGTACTCTCAAAGTATTTGCTAAAAGAATGCTATTTTGAGTGATTTTTTCTCCAACTCTTTCCATGTTTTGCCTTTGGGATTAAGAATATGGCATTTATGGCACACGTGATGATAATCCTAAAGTGAAAAAGAGCACACATCATTTACTCCTTGCTATTACAGTCTGACATTAATGATAAATATCTTACCTTACATCTGTCTCCAAGTATGAGGTATAAAAGTGCTTTGATGGAAATATTATATTTAAGCCAACTAAATCCTCATCATGAGAAGAAAAATCTTAATATGAAACCTTTTCTATCAAGATGCAGTAGTATTAAAGAAATAAGCTGGAAAATGCTGAAATGAATGAGTGCCCCATAAATGGGCTGCAATGTGGTGGAATTGTATAAATTAACTTGAACAAAGTTTTGTTCCTCCAACCGTATGAAGATCTGCACAAATAATTTGAGTTGCCAAAGTAAAGTTAGCATAGTTAGAGGTATTGTAATTAGCTAGTGTTTGGAGATGACTCACTCGGCCCTGACCTTCTTTTCCCGTAGGTGGGGGGAGGGCAGCGTGGCCAAAGGACCTTCCCTATGTGCCCTGTTTGTGGACATCCTGCCCGAGACAACGTCGACCTCAGGCGACATCTGAGAGTCCACACGGGGGAAAAGCCCTTCGCCTGTCACCTTTGTCCTTATCGAGCCACACAGAACAACAACCTAAAGCGACACCTGGCGTTCAGACACCAGCTGAACGTAGAAATGAGAAAATCCACTTCACTTACGTGATGACATTGTGAAATGTGCTTGATCACTGATAAAGGAAGAACTCCCAGCCACAATATTATGATGGAAGACCAAGATGCAGAACATGAGATAAGAAATGTGATTCCAAGACCATTTTCCTAAATTAAGTTCATTTAACCTTATTATGTGAAGCACCATGAAAAGAGGAATGCTCTCTGGGTTAAGGAAAATTATGATAAAGGAAGGAAAGTAAAGTGACCCCTAGCATAAGGAAATTAAGGCTCAATCATAGGCTCACCCCAGTGAACTGTTTCTCTCCCGTAGGTGTGGTCATCCACCAGAGGCAAGTCCCCGTCCAGAGGCAGGAACATGTTCGTTTGTGGGTTTTGTGGCTACTGTGCCCGGGACAATGACAACTTGAACCGTCACATCAGGACTCATACTGGGGAGAAGCCCTTCGCCTGCCCTTACTGCCCACACCGCACTACCCAAAAGAGCCACCTTAAGAATCATGTTGCACTAAGACACGAGAAGGAGATTGCTGAGTCGCAGAAAATGTACTGAATTTGATAGTTTAAGAGACCCAGCTTGGAATGAAAGGGAAACGAAAGCCATTGATTGGCAGCTCTACTGGGGGTAGCTGTGAAGGCAGTCTGATACCTGGAGCATTGCATTCTTATCACCCTGATGAACGCATACAATTACAAATCAAGAGGAGTAACATAGATTTTCCTCTTTTCTAGGGAGTGGACTTGTGTAATGCAGCCTGTCACAAGCAACAGGAAGGCTTGATGAGGACCACTTTGCCCAACATGGTTCTGCCACCGCCTTCAGCTTTTCCTATTAGGAGACTCGTTACGAAAGTGGCCCAGGAAGGGAGCAGACGGGAGTATCGGTGTCAAGTTTGTGGATATCAGGCCATCAGTGAATCAAAGCTCACCATACATTTCCGTAAACACACAGGGGAGAAGCCGTTTGTTTGCTCGTTCTGCTCCTACAGGTGTGCTCATAAGAGCAACCTTATCACACACATGAAGACTCGTCATGCAGACCAAGAGCACCAGTAATAATGGAGAAAGCATTTTAGTGGGATGTCGTTAATATGCTGCAGAATCTAGAAAGGTGTGGTGATCAAAGCAAGTTTTACTTTTTCGACGCTTTAAAGATTTAATCATGTGTGTTTGCTGTTGTTTCAGCAATGTCAGAGGTTAAACTCTCATGAGATTTCCCTCTTCTCTTCTAGGGAATGGACTTGTCAAAGCCCTCCAGTAGCAGGCAACATGAAGGGACAGTGACTCCTGCATACACCTCAGGTGTCTATCTGGCTCCCCTTGGGTCCTCTGTTCCGAGGCCAAGACCACAGTCACACGATCACACAAGAAAGGAATTCCATTGTTCGACCTGTGGTTACCAGGCCATAAGTGAATCAAAGCTCATAATGCACATCCGACGACATACCGGGGAAAAACCTTTTGTGTGCCATTTTTGCCCTTACAGATCTGCTCAAAAGAGTAATCTGAGCACTCACATACGGAATGTCCACCACAGTTGGTTCGGAAAACCTGAGAACAAATAAGGAATGTTACTGTGTGATCTTATCTTAAGTTCTGTAAATGAAAGAGGAAATCTTACCTAAAACAAATCATAGGAAAAGTATTTAATGAGCCCCTGTTTAAAATTTTTTTCCTGTTCCCTAGGTGGCTCCGTGGGTAGGGAACAGCAGGTCGTTCTACCAGTGTGAGTCTTGCAGCTACAGTACTCGAAACATCAAGGATATGCGACGCCATATTCGTGTACACACAGGAGAGAAGCCTTTCGCCTGCCCGTTTTGTTCGCACCATTCAGCGCGCAAGTCCAACCTCATGAGTCACATAAGAATGAAACATAGTGCACACCTCAAGCAGTAATTATAAGAAAGGGACTTGAGAACGCTTGCAAGGTTAACAATCGTGAGTGAATCCATTAGCATTAAGAAAACTACATGACAAAGAATATAGTGTTCAAGCCATCGTAGCAGATGAGCTTAGAATCTATTGCAGACTGCATTCTTGATTCTACATAGCATGTAAAAAATGGACAAGAGTTGGACCCCAAGTGAACCTAGTTTTGTTCCCGTAGGTTCAGCGATGGCATGGTAGGGCAAGCGGGACATCCCACGGATGCAGCTTTTGTGATTACCATGCCAGGGACAATGTGGATCTGCAGCGACATATTCGCATCCACACTGGGGAAAAGCCTTTTGCCTGTCCATACTGCGAACACCGAAGTGCATTAAAGGGAAATCTCAAACACCACATAATTAGGAAACATATGAATCCCCAGAAGTTCTGAAAGTGTCATGCATCCATTTGAATGGATGCAGTAAGTTGTCATTGGTGTGTTGAGGCAGAGGGAACAAGATTCCACCAGGCATAACACCTATGGATTAGTTTATTGTGTACCACAATCTAATTGTTCCCCAGGTTGACAGTTTTGGGAAGGATGAAGGTCATTGAGTGCCAAGGAAGTAGAGAGTGTGGCTCACTGAGGAGCTATCTTCCAATTTATGGAAATGTTTCATTTCAATTTATATTGGAGAGATTTTTCTGGTTGTGACTTGTTTTCAGTTCTTGATCCAAATTATATGAAGAACAACAGAAGTTAAGTTAAAGCACAGAACATGGATTAAATGAAACACAAGGAGAGATATTGTATTCAGTGTTACAAACATGAAAAGGTCAACCAAGTATTTTACATGATGACATTACCTACTTTTCACTAAAATATACTGCCTTTGACTGTTATTCAGTAAGTGAATTACTTATTACTGTTACATAACCTAAGGCAAATTAGAGAAACAAGCTCAGTATCTAATGTAAGATGTTTTAGATTATTAAATTTTATAATGAAGTTTGTAATTTATTTTCCTGTGCATAGGCTTTTTGTTAATTATATGGTAAACTTACAAAAGTCAACCATCTGGGAAAAAGATGCAATAAAACAGATATTGTAACAAAACCGTGTTTTTACCCTATAAAATCCTGCCAAACTCTTAGATAATTGGCAGTAAAACAGATATTGTAACAAAACAGTGTTTTGTGCCAAACTTAAATAATTGATTTGTAGTTTAGTATATAAACAGGGATGGCTTTGTTGATACTACACTTGCTTCACTGCTGGAAACACTTACCTGCAACTGTATGGATTCCAGGCTTTGTTTGTTATTCCTTTAGTATGTTGAGGAAAAGTAATGTGCCATCTGTGCTTCATAGCTAAGTTCATTGTGCTGGCAAGTTGAGAATGGAGGCAATGTTTGAATGTGATTGAATCTAGTCTTGATGTATCAGTTTCAAAGAAATGTAGGAGGGAAATGTCATGGTTATAGATATGCTTCTGTGAGGGTCTGCCCGTAAAACTCAGAAGCTTTAGATAAGATGATGTTTAATGTCATCAGTTCATTCATAAGAGAGAGTTCTCAACCTTTTTCTTGGTAAGAATCCTTCGAGTTGTAAGACCATCTACTCAAACCTCCAGTAATCTGACATTGAACATTAATGTTAATTTAATGACTGGCACTAAGGATGGAATAGTACTGCAAAGGATTAGATCAGCCTTCCAAGTACCCCTGGAAATATTCTTGTGAACTTCTGGGGGTTTGTAAACCTCAGGTTGAGAACCCCTGATCCATAGTGATACAGGTTGAAGCTCCCAAATCCACCAACTGTCGGACCTAAGGCTGGCTGTATTACGGAAAATTTTGGATTACAGGTGGTCCTTAAGTAAGCACCCTAAAACACTCTTCATAGTCTTAATCAGCCTGTACTATAACTGAAACATTTTAATATAATATGTCTTAGCTGTACAAGTAAATATGCAAGCAGAAGGATACAGAAAAACACATTCATCTCTGTGTCATGGTATTCCAGCAAACTTATGTTATTCCAGGAAATTTCAATAATTCCCAGAAATCAAAGTTATGCCAGATTTTGGAATACCAGATTTGGGAGGTTCAACCTATAGTTCTAAATTTTATATCTGGGAACATTCAAAGTAAACATGAACCTCATAACACTGAATAGTGAAATTAGGCAATTTCATTAGGTTGAACAAATTTTCCATAACAAAATTGTTCATTCTTTGGAAGTTTTTGTATTTTGTGTTTTATGTCTGAGTATTAGTGTCATGAGGAAACACACTTGTAGCTTTGTTCCATTCCCTGGGTGAATGTATGTATAGTAGTTGAGTAACTACAGCAATAGTGATGCACACTGTTTTCATAGATGAGGCTGCCACTGCTACTGATAATGTATGGAGCAGTCAGGAAGGCACATTGAGGGGGTCCTTTGATAGTGTATGAGGCAGTCAAGAATGCACACTTAAGGAGCCATTTCTTTTGTAGGGTGGCGGCGCAGTATCAGTAGCAGTGGCACTTCGGGTGTGTTCGGTCTGCGGCAAGATGGGTTTCCGACGAACATACGACCTCCAGCGTCACATGCTGTCCCATACAGCTGCGCGACCTTTCCAGTGTCCCCACTGTCCTTATAGAGCTGCTCTCAAATATAATCTTGATGCTCACATGCGTCTGAAGCACCTGGCCGAATCTCTTGCTAGTCTTGGTGGCCGAGGAGCACAGCAGGAGCAGCAGCGGGACCAGCAGTCCTGTGACACATCAGATGGAGGCAGGAACTTTACTGGAGTGGAGTAATGATGAATGGTTATGCAGTTATGTTGTGAGGCTCATGCCAGACCTTTATGTCATCAGTCATGTTACTTTGCAACACGCTAAACTGAACACGATCAACTACTACAATACATCCGTCACAAATTTTGTAATAATAATCGGAAATGTCAAAGTTCACCATTGCATCAAAATTATCAGGGGATGGATGATATTGAGCAAATCTTGTCTGTATACCTATTTTCTGGGCATAACCATACTTGTAGTATGATTTTGACTATATTTGATCTATTGTAGTAAGGCAACACACACACACACACACACACACACACACACACACACACACACACACACACACACACACACACGCGTAGTGTAGTGGTTAGCACGCTCGACTCACAATCGAGAGGGCCAGGTTCGAATCCCGGCACGGCGAGGCAAATGGGCAAGCCTCTTAATGTGTAGCCCCTGTTCACCTAGCAGTAAATAGGTACAGGATGTAACTCGAGGGGTTGTGGCCTCGCTTTCCCGGTGTGTGGAGTGTGTTGTGGTCTCAGTCATACCCGAAGATCAGTCTATGAGCTCTGCGCTCGCTCCGTAATGGGGAAGACTGGCTGGGTGACTAGCAGGCGACCGAGGTGAATTACACACACACAGAATGGATCAAGTGGCTAATGAGAAACTAATCCTGAGTGAAGAATATGACATTAGAAGCACAAGATCGCATAGTAAGAAACTGAGGAAGGGAAGATGTCCGAGAGATGTTAAAAATAGTTTCCTGCAAAGATGTGTTGAGACTTGGAACAGTTTGAGTGAGGAAGTGGTGTCAGCAATGAGTGTGCATAGTTTTAAAGAGAAATTGGATAAGTTTAGATATGGAGATGGGGCCACACAAACATAAAGCCCAGGCCCTGTAAAACTACAACTAGGTAAATACACACACACACACACACACACACACACACACACACACACACACACACACACACACACACACACACACACACTCACACAAAAGCCTCTTAATGTGTAACCTTGGTTCACCTAGCAACAAGTAGGTACGGGATGTAACTCGAGGAGTTGTGGCTTCGCTTTCCCAGTGTGTGTGTGTGTGATGTGGTCTCAATCCTACTTGAAGATTGGTCACTATGAGATGTGAGCTCTTTCTGTAGGGGAAAGGCTGGCTGGGTGATCAATAGGCGACCATGGTGAATAACACACACACACACACACACACACACACACACACACACACACACACAGACAAGATTACTGACTTTGATGTGCTACAGAGTGTGAATGTGATTCCTCACTTTTTTATGGTACATTTTCTCTCCCCAGTAATGAGGAAGTGTTTCATGAAATGAAATATTAGAATCTTCTAATAGTCAGTAATTGCAATGTTCCACATCTTGGTTGAACTGTTAATGTGAATATCACTATCAAACATTCACACAAAGCCATATAAACTAAGCCATGGTGAAATGAGAAATGTCTGTGTGAATTTTGTTATTTAATTCATTTGTTACACATTAGATGTTAAATATGTGTACTGTCATACATTTGCCATTCAACTTTGCACTGTATCAGTGAAGCATATTTTGATTAAATAAATCTGATGCAATGAATAGGTGTCATATATAACTCCCAGTCTTGTTATACAACACTGATTGGCAACATATTACACTTCCCTTCCTCCTCCCATTGAGACTTGTTCAGCTGTGTAAGTGAATAGCAGGAACACTGTGGAGGACTATGTAATGTATTCTCTGATCAGCTTTTTCAAGCCATTGGCTCTATACATTGTGTTGTCCCAAGGGCAGTGCACAGGTGGGATCTGACAAGTCATATCTTGGTGAGGAAGGTGTGTATTGCAGTGAATGATTTTGCAGAAGCCTGATTATTATGTGAACAGTATTGTGCAAAACCCATTGGGGATCAATTTAGAATGGACAATTGTTAGTGGTTGTGAGTGGTGATGCCAAGTTTGCTGTGATGCCTGCAGAATTGGTGTCAGTGGCCTCCCCCCACTGCTATAGTTTTAGGTTTAAGGGAATCTTGCTTGTGATGATATTTCCAAGCAGTAAGTTATTTCATTTGGCATCATCTTGCTGGCTGTGCTTGCTGTGATTGTCATCACAATTCTCTTCCTTGGTGAACAGCTGCCAAGTTACTTCCCATGTGTGTGTGTGTGTGTGTGTGTTTGTTTGTTTGTTTGTTTGTTTGTTGGTTGGTTGGTTGGTTGGTTGGTTGGTTTATTTGTTACCAGAGGAATATTACTCAGTCTAATTTTCACAGCCATTCTCATCAGTGTCCAGACATGAACAGATCAAGATTGTGCTACCAGGGATATTTGAAAATATCTTGCAGTTTCCTTACAAGTGTGATATATTTGTTGGTGTAATTGTTGTTATTTTAATATGACTATCCTTGATGGAGCCATGTTATGAAATGGCAGGTTGGGTGTCGAACAGAGAGGAGCTGGTGGTGTTTGGGACAGTGTCTTGTGGAAGTTGTCCACTGAGCACAAAAACTGAGTGGATAGTGATAGGAATGTATAACACTAAGAACAATAACTTTGTGCTAATGTGGCTGTGCTGCTGAATGAGAGGCCAGGTGCTGTATAGTAAAGAGTAAACAGGGATTGTGCTGAACATGCTATCTGCACTACTGTGGTGATGGTTAAGCTAGTCAATGAATGGCAGGTTGGTGAGGTAATGCAACTGTTGAAAATCAGTCATCATCATCATCATCATCATCATCATCATCATCATCATCATCATCATCATCATCACCACCACCACCACCACCACCACCACCACCACCACCACCACCACCACCACCACCACCAACAAGATGTATACACTTTACAGTGATTTTGGATATCTATCAAGATGTTTGAATCACGGAAATTATAAAAGGATATATCAGTAGACTCTCATCTAGACATTTCTGTTAATTGTGAGAAAAAATATTAAAAGAAAAAAAAAAAAAAAAACTAAGTTCAGTTTCTTCATACGAGTTTCTTTCTCGAACATGTAAAGTGGAACATCTCAAAAGTGATTCACATCTTTAATTACATAAGTTTACATTGAAAAGTCGAGAAGTATTACTGTAAAGGGATTTGAAAAAAAAATTAGCATTGTTGGATGTATCACGTAGGAGATGGCACAGTAGAGGGAAAGAGGAAGCTGTGAATGAATGCATGGTGCATCCTGTTGCTTATATGACCATTGGAGGAACTTGAAATATAATAGTGATGGCTGTACAGATGAAAAATATTGAGATATGCATTGTAGGAACAGAAGAGCTCAGAAAACGTGGTATATTTAAATGCAAATGAAACTAAATTTATGATCTGTATGGCAAGGTCATTGAAATAGGAAAAGAGAAGTTTGCACCTCATTCTTGTTTATTCTATGTATTTGTAGTATTTTTATATTGTTTAGTCATTTATTCTATTTACTTTTATTTATCTACAAATGGTCTGTTACTATTACTACATACATCTATTTCTATTTTTCTTGCGGGATAAAGAATTGCTTTCAGGATTTGCACGGGAATAGATGATGTCCTATTTATTATGTAGTCCCACTCCAAAGCTGGGCTCGTTTAATGGACAGCAGGAAGTGAAATGAATGGTGGTGGTGGTGGTAGCATCATCAGGGCAGAGTGCTGGGCCATTGGAGAAAGAAAGGTAACTGATTTAACACAGTCATGAGAGTGAATACACCTCTTCCAGATATTATTATTGTGAATGTGTAAAGGGCTTGTCTGAAGTCTCTGTCATTCTGATGCAAGAAAATTAGTAATGTAATGTTTCTACAAGTAAAAGTACATGGTCTTGTATTCTCATGAGAATAACTACTGAAGGAGAATCTATGTTATTGAATTATCTTTGTTTTGAAATAAGAAGGAAGCAGGACATGAATCATTTGTTTTGTATATTTAACTATTTATTTATTCACATTAATTAATTCATTCAACCATTGATTTATTTCTGCTTATTCACAGTAGTGTTTTGCAAACTGTGGAAAACCTTGAAAATTTGGTTGTTGATACACATTTGAAAATAGGCATCACTGCAGGAAGTAGCAGAAGTTTGCACTGTTCAGCAGCTTTTAAAGAAAGTGGAAAATTAAGTGGTGTGGTTTTCTCCCTAGGGAGCGGAGATGGCGGAGCGCGCTGTGTTGATCACGGGAGGAGCAGTGGCCAGCTCTTACAAGTCCTCGTTCATCTGTGCCTTTTGTCAAAAAGGATTCAACCACAAAGGCAACTACATGAAGCATTACCGAACGCATACTGGGGAAAAACCCTTTCAGTGTCCCAAATGTCCATACAAGGCCACACAAAAAGCCCATTTAACAACCCATATGGTGGGCAGACATGGAGACTTCCCCAAAAGTGACAAACTACTACAGAATTCTCTAGCAGGATGTCATCAGCGAAGTGAAGGGCCACACTTGCATTACTAGGGTGTGTCACATCCAAAGTGAGTCTTCAGTGTTTCTGAGGAGTAAGGTAAAAAGTAATGTATGAAGCATGGCTTACTTGCAAGTGTTGCAGACCCCATCTCTCGAGGCAGCCAAGTAATGATAAGTTTCATAAGTGAAATTCAGAAAGCTAAGTTATGAGAATGAATAGCTGAAATCCAAGATGCAAACTGTTTGAAGTGAAGGAATGAAGTATGGAATGGTTGAAGTGGTTTGGCCACTTAGGTGGTAAAAAAACAAAAACAAAAGAGAAAAGATAGTGAACAGTGAGACGACTAAGAATCCATATTCAGTATGGTAGAGATAATAGATGTCAGATACACTCAGTGAAGTGCAAGTACTTTGTGTTGCATTTGAAAAAGCTTAGAGGTCAGTGAGAGGAGTGGGATCATGCTCGGAGTGATTAGAGGTTTCATCCCCTTGTATGTGTTCCTCAGAGCAGAATGCAGACATGCAGTAGATAGCTAAGTGTATAGAGATGTAGAGTATTTTTATTTGATTAAAGACCCAACAAATGTCAAACATTTTTAAAAGTTCTTTCTACAATAAAGGTCCAGCATTGTGGATGTGCAGTTTTCTTTACATATTCAAACAAGCCATTAGCAAAACTAAATTATAGTTAATTGATATCAACAATTATTATATACTATTGAATTCATGTGATTTGTTTCAATATGATACTTGAAAGTAAATGTAATTTGAATTATGCATAAATTATTTTAATTTCACTCAGGATAATTGTCAGACGTAATTTTTTAGTTTTATGAAACTTATTACCTGAAAGTGTGTAGTATATTTCATAAAGCTCAGGTGTCATGACCTGTTCAGCCAGTAATTTTGGCTTTCATTAGGCTGTTGTGGACTTTTATTTACATGCAGACATTATAAACTTTGTGTTTAGTCTGAGATGGATATTCCGGCCCATGGTGGTGTGCAGGGTTACATTCGTCTTTGGATCTGTCTTACTCATCAGTTCAGTACTTGTCAGGGCTCTCAGATGTAAGTAGGATGTTGCAGTAGCATGCTGGTGAAGATGGAATTATAGAGAACAGTGCTCTTATCATCACAAAATCTCTTAGAATACAAAGTTCATATCCAGATGGTGGATGAAAGTCAGCTGCTAAAAAGTGAAGGGAGGTGATGTGTGTGGACAGAGAATATCTGTATTTGTGAATGGATTAGAAGCACCACTACCTAAGACACCTATGTTTTACAAGGAGGTTTGAAGAAAGGAAAATCACTGATATTTGTTCGTTATTTATTGTTATTATTATTATTTATTTATTTATTTATCTATTTATTTATTTATTTATTTATTTTATTTATTTATTTTATTTTTTTTATTTATTTATTTTTTTTTTTTCCATCTTAAATATATAGTTGATCTTTGTGATGGAGCAAGGTAACCATCACCACAACACACTAGAGACTGGCAGTGCAGCCCCTCAGTCAGCACTGCTTCTTTAGGAGGCCACCTTCTCCCTAAATAATGCTGCTACAATACCACCACCTTGTCTTTCCAGTGTTAGACTTACTGTGAATGTTTTTGATCAGTTGTTGTGCTCACTGCACTGGTGCTCATCAGGCATCCCACCAGACACCCTCAGCCATGCATCACTGGTTGCTCTGTGTTCTGTTAGTTGCCTCAAGTTTAGTAATAAAACCACATGAGGTGCAGGGTGATTCTTTTGTTTATTTATCTACTTTTTCATAATTATTGTGTTATTCAGTGTATCAGCAAATATGGTAAAACAAGCATCTCTGTTTCTCTGTTGCAGGAAGCCTGTAGAATACTAATATCTAAAGAATGTGATGTTACATATTGATGAGAAGGGTTTGGTGTTACAAATAGAAAAATTTGTTTGGAGAGTATGCCAAAGGTACATTACTTTCTGCCAGTCTTGTGAAGATACTCAAAAGAAGACAGAATTAATGATGTTGATGGGAAATTCTTCCCTGAAGGAAAGTGCTCTTATGTTTTTGTTGTAAAAGTAAAACCCAGAAATTACATTTTCTAATCAAACAATAGACTCCGTAATAGCATTTAAACATGCGCTCACTTTTTTTTTTTTTTTTTTTTTTTTTCCAAAAATAATACATAACTATTGTAAAATATGAGATGAAAAATTACAAAGTGTAGTGAGGGTGATGGTTTTCTTTTCCTGTAGGAACAACTGCAGAGGGTGGTTGGTGGGCTGCCAAAGGTGAGCTGCAGTGGTGTCATCACCCCACCAACCCAGCACTGCCCCCCTCACCTCCAGCCACAATGGAGGAGCCAAGCTGCCCTCTCTGTGGTGAGGGCGGGGCATGAGGGAAGTGGACTGTGTGCCTCCATCACTGGGAATAGCGGTGGTGGCGGGAGATGGGGGGCAGAGAAGGCCTTGCCTCGCATCCACCCTTGTCCGGTGTGTAATAAACCCTTCACACACAAAGGCAACTTGAGGAAGCACATCAGGGTACACACCGGAGAGAAGCCGTACGCGTGTCACGTGTGCCCATACCGTGCCAACCAAAAGATCTTGCTTCAGCTCCACGTACAAAAACACCACTTGCGCACCAGTTCGGAAGGAGCCAAGGAAGAATTGTCGAGCACTTTGGAAACACCACATGACACTAAAGCTGGGATTGATTTCCAGTGATCTGTTCCAGTAAATGAAAAGCCTCAATATTTATAGTATTATTCAGGTTTCTTAAATCACACCACTAATATTGAGTAGAAACACGTGATAGCTATACTTTTATTGAAATTTTTGGTATTGGTCTGTAAATTAGTTGAAATGTAAAGATCTCAAAGTTCGTGTGCCTAGTGATCTGAGTTAAGGCTTCCTTGTCCAAACAGACGAGTAGTTCAGAACTCCCTGTGAACAGCCATGCAAGAGGTCATTCATGTTTTATTTGCTGTACATGTGAGAAATATGTTTAGGAAAAAAAATGACGAAACTTTACATTTTATATTGGAGATTTTAATTGTTGGTTAACTAGATTTGTATTACTGTATGAACTTTCTGGTGGGTAGTTGTTGAATAAGGTTTAGATGTGTCAGTGAAATCTTAAACCATTAAATTCATATTTTGGTAATTGGAAGTGATTATATTTAGATTCAGTGGATTGACCTTACTCATGACCAATTTTTTCTTTGTATTGATCACAAAATCATGACTATGAAGAAGGTTAAGTGTTGTTACAGAGAGCAAAAAAAAGCAAGATAACAACATAGGCTTTTAGTGTATGAAGAAAGAGGCAGCAGAAAAGGTTTATAGCTGAAATGAGGAAACAGCAAGGTTGATCATAAAATTAGATAATGCATATATGAATTGACAAGTTCATAGATTCATGCACCACCACAAGCGTACAGTAGAGTCTGGTGTTATGATGAAAGGGATACAAAACAACATTAAGGACTTACTTATTGAATATCAGGGAGAAATAACTTGAAGGTTACAAATATATTCTTCCAACATAAATATGAAATAAAAAATGTGAAATTGAATGACAAGATTCCTTCCACATCTCGCTGCTAACCTTCCTTCGTCTTCACTTGAACAAGGTGTTTCCAGTGTATATATGTACATAACATAACTAATATGCTTGTCAGTGTTCAGGTTTTCCACATTTGTATGTGAAGTCAGATTGGGGACAAACCAAAGTACCGATGAGAACCTTAATTTGTGGACAGGAATACAAAGGTGATCAGTGCTTTTACTTTGTAAGAGTCAAAGTAGCACATGATGATTTGGTTTGTCTGTGCAGCAGCTCCCAAGACAATCTCTAAATGAAGAGCACTACATTCTGACATAGTGAATATTATTTGACACATTTAGTGAGTGTGGTGACAACAGTTGACAGCCTTGCACACTAGAGATGGCTTCCCAAGATACATGTAACATAATTTATTATGCTGCAGTAGATTTTATTATGTAACATAGAGGTATAATTATGTATTGGTTCTTTATTTATATGTTAGTGGATATTTTACAATTAAATTATGACATTTATTGGCATACCAGCATCACCGACACCAAGCCGCGTGTGTCATTCTTATTGACGCAATGCATGGTCAGATAGCAAGCAGGCCTCACAATGTTCATTATGTCACCCTTCACACCACACTTCAAAAAAAGTTTGGGAAGCTACTACGTGCTGACTGATCATACAGTGTTGGGATCATTCATTGCAGGGCCCTCACATAATACATGAGTATATTACCTCCTACATTTGTACAGTGTTTCAGTATTTTGGAAAAATAGATAAATATAAAATGTATTTTTATGTACAGAAAACTAGAGATACATAATATGCATACATAGTCAGGGAGTGTGATTTTGGTAATTCATTAGGTCAGTGCTTCAGTGAAGTGTTAGAGCCTTACCAGCAATATTGTGAATGTACGTGTAAGCCTAGGCAAGGAAACAATTTACATGGTAGAACTTGTGTTATTATCTCTGTTTATTGAGTGAAAGTGAATTATCATTTTGTCCACAGTAGCCATCACATGACATTTTAACTAAATTCTGCCATGCCTCTCTTTACTATGGTTATGTGGAACTGTATATGAAGGAGGAAATTAATGACAAAGTTTGATTTACTAGGCATGAATGTTAAAGTTTGCAGAAAACTTCATTGATTCTTGGTTAGAGAGCAAACCATACAGCCCTCCATGATGAGGAACACTATTTTCACCTGAGGTGTGTGTTCCCAGCCACCTTTGACCTGTCATGGAGAGAAGACGTAACACTTGTTGCCCAAAGAAATAACTTAAAATGCTGTAATATTATCATTTGAGTCTTTGTTGTTACAAAGGTTTCATATGGATTATGATTGGTAGTATTATAAGCATTAGAAAACAACAAAGTAAATCCTATGAATTTCTTATGGAAAAAAATATTGTTACCAGTTGATGATTTTTCATAGTTTTGATTAACTAATAGATAGTAGCTTTCGAATTTGTAAAGTCATCTTTGAGTTAGAAAAGTTATAATCTGAAGGCCACAGCCAAGGCTGCTTCCTTTCCTGCCTGGTGCAAGTGTCATACTGCAGTCTGGCAGATACTCTGGGGAATTTTCATAATTCATTTGTTTAGTTTATTTTCTTATTTAATTCCATAGAAGCATAGCTACATGAATGTTGCTGAATTACATTAATGATAATATGCAATGAATTCTTACTATTATTGTTTTTATAAGTAAAGTGTTAATCAATTTCTTCAAAAATTTGTTTAGTGGAAATGTGTATGAATATTATTTGTCATATACTTATAACTTTTCCACTTCAAGTATAGCTTCAGGTGATAGTCTTCTCTTTTCTTTGCCACAGAGAATTGTCCTGGCTTATAGAAACAATAATAGCACAATTGAATTTAGAAAGTAACAACTAGTGAGCAGTGTGTGTTGTCACACAGGCAGCTGGTGCACTCGCACCGTGTGTTTGTTTGTCAGGTGTGGAGGACCAGGCAGATGAGTCATTGTGGAAGGTCAGGCGTTTGGAAGTGTGAATGTCATTCTTGATATTGAATTTTGTTCTTTTATGGACTTTGCTCATACAAACGACTATCAGATGAGTTATTTATATGACAGTAAAGCACTTATTAATGAAAATGTGTTTCTGATTTCTGATTCCTTAATAGTATTACACAAGTATAATTGAGGCCTTTCATCTTTTCCTGCTGAACATTGTCTTCACCACTTGAGTGTCACCACCACACACCATTACACTCCCCGCACACTGAATATGAATGTCACTGATACTGAAGGGAAAACTCTCTAGTAGGAGTGCAGGCAACAACTTTTTGAGTTATGATTACTTTACATATAAGTTGTAATTACAACAACTTTGTGCTCAATGCATTGTGAAACTGACTTATCCAGAGGCCACCACTTATCCCACCAACAAAAACTGCCAGCTAAGCCACAGTTCCGGCCACAGATTAACAACCATCCAAGCACAGCTTGCCAGCACTGCCTTGCATTTCTGTTTGTGTGGCACCACATGCTTTGCAAATTGCTTTTAGTTTTATTCTTTTTTTCTTTCTTTCTTTTTCTTATTTATTTATTCATTTATTTATTTATTTATTAGTTTTTGAGTGTGGAAGCTTGAAAAATTTTACTACCATGCTGTTAATGTTAATGGCATGTATTCACCTTAATAGAGGCTTATGTTATGGTACAATAGTAATGTGTGATTGTAGTCTGGCTGCACAGTAGCGTGGCGTGTTTTGACAAGGTCTGTTTCACGTCTTGGGATGGAAAATACTGGATGCCTGGCATTTATTGAAAGAAGGAATTTTACCACAACGTTGAACATGGAACTAAGTGGTGGTCTCTCTTGTAGGTGGCAGTCAGAAGTGAGCAGCAACCAGTACTGCTGGGGATGGTGCAGCTTCCCTCAGAGCCACAGCAGCCTCCTAACACTCGTTTCCCGGGCAACATTTGTCCCTATTGTGGAAGGGAGTTTATCAAGTCTGGTGACCTGAACCGCCACATCCGTACCCACACTGGGGAGAAGCCTTTCAGTTGCCACCTTTGTTCATATCGCTCCAGCAGAAAATACACTCTTAAGAATCATATGTTTACTCACCATAATGATTTAAATTGAAGAGTACAGACACGACGACTCCTCTGTACTCAGATGCTCAAGATTAATTGCAATATACGTACTGTTGTTATTAATTATGTAGCTTATTCTGAAAAGACTTTATTACTGGTCTGAAATTTGTCTCAGAGCTTATAAAGGCAAACCTTATTCTAAAGGTATTGCAATACACACACACACACTAACCTGGTATGTAAATCCAAAATTGTGTCTTTATTAACAAATTTCTAGGTAACTGAAGTAATTTTTCTGTTTCCGTTCTTTCTTTTTCCTTTGATTTTGATAGTTTTTTTTTTTTCATGCAGTTCTTATAACAAGCTATAATTTTCCCATTAATACCTAAACTACAGTTTGCAAGTGTGCCGAGTCCTGCTTAGGAACACCATGACAGGAAGGAGTGCAAGTGTGTCAGTAGTTAGAGACTTCAACAGAATAGGAAAAATATGTTTTGTCACCTGCTAGTTCTCACCTATTGTGTTTCATCTTTTTTCAGGGCGGTCTCTCTCTCTCTCTCTCTCTCTCTCTCTCTCTCTCTCTCTCTCTCTCTCTCTCTCTCTCTCTCTCTCTCTCTCTCTCTCTCTCTCTCTCTCTCTCTCTCTCTCTCTCTCTCTCTCTCTCTCTCTCTCTCTCTCTCTCTCTCTCTCTCTCTCTCTCTCTCTCTCTCTCTCTCTCTCTCTCTCTCTCTCTCTCTCTCTCTCTCTCTCTCTCTCTCTCTCTCTCTCTCTCTCTCTCTCTCTCTCTCTCTCTCTTCTTTCTTTCTTTCTCTTTCTCTCTCTCTCTCTCTCTCTCTCTCTCTCTCTCTCTCTCTCTCTCTCTCTCTCTCTCTCTCTCTCTCTCTCTCTCTCTCTCTCTCTCTCTCTCTCTCTCTCTCTCTCTCTCTCTCTCTCTCTCTCTCTCTCTCTCTCTCTCTCTCTCTCTCTCTCTCTCTCTCTCTCTCTCTCTCTCTCTCATCATGCTTAATTCCATCCATGCCTTTTCCTTGTCATCTCAGAGCCTTTCCTCAGTGTACTCTCATTCCACTTTGTGTTCTTTGTGAGATTGGTTACAGTTTTCTTTGTGATAATCAGCTTGCCTGAAATCTTTTTGTTGTAGTACTTAAAAGACAGAAGATGGGGGAAGAGTGATTGGGGTTTGTATTTTCCTGGATTCCTAGTCAAATAAGAAATATGGACATAGTTGATACTTGCCTGCTGTATCACTTCCCTCTATATAATAAATAACATTAGAAAACATTTGTCATGGCCATCATCACATTCATACCCAGGTTTCATGTGCATTGTCTTTGCTAGTGATCTTATTTCACTTAATCTCTCTTTCCTTGTATATCTCTTCTTCATAAACAATATTTCGAGGATTATTTTTCCTTCATATCCATCATCATATGATTCCAAACCAAGTGGCATGCACTTTCTCTTGATTGGCAAGGTTATTTCACTTAGTTTATTAAACAGAAAATCAATCACTGAATGGAAGAACTCGAAAATTCTGAGAAGTACAAGTAGGAAGGGAAGAACCCATACGTGCCTAATTTTGATAACCGTCCCCACAAACATTTAGACAAGTAGTGAAGTTTGAAGAATGCTTTATACTTGAGCACAGCAAAGACATTTAAAAGGATATGTTATTTTAGTGTGTCTATTTGGTGAAGCAGTTCTGAGTGATATGATTAGTATATACTTTTTAGTGTTCCTGTTTGTAATATAAGTTGGCATGCTATTTTCATGTACAGTTCTTGCTTCAACCTTTCCCAGTTGTTTCACAAAGAAAAATGTGAACTTGTAGTATATAAAGATATGTTAAGTTTGTCCCTTTCCCTATCAGTGAAATACTAAGATTTTCTTTACCATAATCTAAAACAATAATATTGTTAAGTTATGCTGCTTATCAAATTTTTTGTAAAGGATATTGTTTTGTAAGGGATATTGTTAATTGTATTGCATTGTCTGATGTTTTCGTTATGTTGCTTAGAAATAAGACTCATTTTAAGCGAGTGGAGAATGTTTTTTCCATCACCCACACAGGTGATGGAATACATGGATACATTTTGCTAGTTTTTTTAATTTGTTGCCATGAATCTTTTGAGTAAAGATGTGTAGACATGTTCTGTTCATGTTGTGGTTCATGAAGGGATGAGGAGTTAGCAATGAAGTGATAGGCACAGCATCTCAGGGGCATCTCTGTTGTAGGTGGAGGATCGGAGAAGCTTGGACAGGGTGGTGCTGGGGGCGCTGGGTAGTGAGCAACCTGTCTCACCCACCTGCCCCTTCTGTGGCCGAATGTTCCGTCAGTCGGGGGTCCTGACCAGACACATCAGGACCCACACTGGAGAGAAGCCTTACATGTGTCCACACTGCCCCTACCGAGGCAGCAGGAAAGCTCATGTGGAGGAGCACTGCAAGAGGAAGCATCGCTCACCACATTCAGAAGACACATTTGGGTACAATGTGGGCCAGTGGGAATCTCAAACCCAGCAACCTTAATGAACAAAACTGCAGAAATATAGGAAAGTTCTCATTCATTTTCTGGGATTGTGGAGCAAGCTTGCCTGCACGTTTTGCTTTTTGTGATCTTCATTTTTTTTTTTTTTTTTTTTTTTTTTTTTTTTCCCTCCAGTTTGCATTTGTCTGAGCTCATAAGATGACACTATGAATAAGCTGAGTTATGGTAAATTTTTATTATATGCACATGAAATATTTTGTTCTTTATCTTCAGTAAAGATTTGTGAGACTTGTATTACCTGAAGTTGAATATCTATAGCTGGATGTTTTGTCTTGCTGTCTCTTTATAAAAATTACTGTGTTTGAAAGAGGATGATGGAATGTGGTAGCAATATCTGAAAGCTTTTATAAATCATGCAGGAAAAAGAGTAAAGCTTGGGTGTGTTATCTGATGTGTGGTTTTGACTTGATAAGCATCCTGAAGTGATAAAAAAGAAAGAAACCTTGTATGTTATCTCTCTTGTCATGTTTAATCTCATTTGATGGGAGTGCGTAGGAATTGACATGTTGGTATTGATGCATATCTCCTCAGTTTACTTTATTGGCAAAAAGTGAGTATGAGTGAACTTGGTGTTAGCTGCCTTCTGATGACCATCATGTTGATTGGCCTGTGGATCTCTTACAATGTGTAAGGAGATAAGCTCATGTTGTTGGAATCATTTCTTTCTCATTAATGCATCTTCAAATGAACAGTGGGAAATTATTTACTGATAAGTGATTGTTACTGATCTTGGCATGGTGATCAAAGATTTTGAATGATTTACCAACCATTAATATGAATTTTACATCTGAAGCAAAGATGTTTAGACAACATCATGACTGAGACAAAATAATATTAAATCAATTTCATGAGAATATGTCTGATTCCTGCACATCATCTTGTAAGTGATAGTGAGCACAGTGAGACCATTGTGGATGAGTGGTCATGTGAGCTGTAGGTTCCTCAGACCTGTGTAACGCCTCCAATGGTCTCTTGTTTTTAGGTGAGGGTGTTGGGTGGGCAGGAGTCAACACGACGCTTCACCTGCATCTTCTGCTCCCACACCACATTCAAGAAGGAGGACATGAGGCGACACATTAGGACTCACACTGGGGAAAAGCCTTTCGTGTGTCCTCACTGTCCATACCGTGCAACTCAGAAAGCCCATGTTGTCACTCACATAAAGCGTAAACACAGCTTTCCTGTGTCCTTACAGTAAGCTGTGTGTTACCAAATATTGGATTTGTAGCTCAGCCTGTAATAGAGTAATACAAACATTTATAAATTGATTGTTATGAAAAGTGTGTATGAACATTGCACTGTTTTGTTGGCTGTATGTTGTTTTCACCATTTGTTGAGATTAGAATAACAATTATTTCTGAATTTTGTCAGTCTTTTCCATCACCAGAAATTGTTAGTTAGAATGGCAAGAATATCTAATGGCAAGTTAAGTTCCTTTGTTCATAATGTATCACTAATGCACACCTGCTAATGAGGCTTTGTTGCAAGGTGTTTCTGTGGCCTTGGTAAATATAACCTGAATAGGATAGCCAGGTTTCCTTAACTCACAACCTGGAGCATTTTGTTCACATATGAAACAAAAGTGAACTGATTATTACTGTATGTGATTTAAAAGTAAAATGCAACAAATAGGACTAGTTTTAATAGGAATAATTATCATTGAAAAATAAAACCAAGGTTTCACTTTTGAAGGGAAAGCAGACATGAAACTTGTGTTCTGGGAACCTCTGATGAAAACCCTCATCTTCATTCAAGCACACTCGTTCACACACAGACACACGAACATCCCTCACCGATGTAAGTGTCAAAAGCAATAATTGTTCTCCTGTAACATGTGGCAGTGTGAATAGTAAAAAGGGCTCATGTAACAGTAAAACAGCATTAGAGATGCTTCCTCCACATTAGCCAGTAACATCCTTGTCTGGTTCTCTTTGTAGGGCTGCGAGGCGAACCGTCAGCGGGAGGTTGCCCCACTCTTGTGCCCCTACTGTCGGGCTGTCTCCTTCCTGAGCACAAGCGACCTGCGCCGCCATGTGCGTATCCACACAGGAGAAAAACCTTATGCTTGCCCCCACTGCCCGTATCGCGCCAAGAGGACCACTCACTTGCAGGATCACATGCGAAGGCGGCACCCTCCGCCTCTCCTTAACATGGACCCCACACACACACCCCAGACACAGCCTTTAAGTAGCTACCCTGGCTCTCACTCGGCACCATGACACCACTTCTCTTTGAGGGAACTTGTCTTGCCAATGATTTAAGGATGGAAGATTAATCTTGCATTTCTTAACTGTATTTTTGTTTGATGTTGGGAAGGTTGAGTCTCATTAACTGGTGCTTCAGTAGTTATATGTGTACTTGTTCAGAAGTAAAAAATTTTTGGAAAAGATTTTTGGATATTTATTGAAATTATGGAATCTACTGTTCTATAATAAAGAAATTTTCTTATTTTGTTGTTTACCTCAGCATTATTGTCCACAGCCTTGCATAACCTGGAAGAAAATGTGTTTTCTAAAGTTTCAGATAATTCTGGGAAATATACAATTTTGGGGGGAATCTTAAGATCAATAGATGCTCAGTAACAGTAGTTTTTAATGAAGACCATAAACATATTCACTCCATAAAGTCCTAACTTAATGTTATGCTTTTAAAAGCTGTCATGCTATTATCAGAGAGTATGGATAGGATTAAAATCTTATTTTTTGGTCAAAATATTCCCTTAGTAATAAAGATAAATACTATGGGAGCAGGATTGATAGTTGGAAAGGGGTTGTTAAGGTCCTGAAGTGTGGCTGGTGTGGCCAGCAACATTAGTTTGTTCCCTGAGATAAACATCTGAAGTATCTATGGAAGCAGGCATAGTAACCCCTTCAGTACCATGATACATTTTCTTGTTCACCTGGATACTATTTGGTGATTTTATACAGATTCAGAAACTCATAGAGAGATTAATATAGTGAAGACTGTGGTCATTAATCTTTTGACCTCCATAGACCCTTCCTAATGTCAATAAAATCGTCTAATTATGTATACCCAAAACTCAAGGTAGAAATACGTTCCAGCACTGAAGAGGTTAATGGTGCAAAACTTTGTCAGGAATAAGTTCACTGTAGCCGTACAAGCTTCAAGAGTGTGTGTGTGTGTGTGTGTGTGTGTGTGTGTATTTACCTAATTGTATTTACCTAATTGTAACATACGGGAAAAGAGCTATGCTCGTGTTGTCCCGTCTCCATATCTATTAATGTCCAGCTTTTTCTTAAAATCATGAATATTCCTTGCGTTGACCACTTCCACGTCTAAACTATTCCATGCTTCCACCCTTCTATGAGGGAAGCTATATTTTTCACATCTCTCCTATAAGTGGCCATTTTAGTTTTTTCCCATGCCCTCTCGACATTCTTCCATTCCACATACACAGATCTTCCCTATCCATTTTTCCATGCCAATCATCACTCTGTATATTGCTATCAGGTCTCCCCTTTCTTCTGTTTTCCAGGGTTGGAAGTTGCATTCTTTTCAGTCTGTCTTCATAAGTCAAATCTCTTAAGTCAGGCACCATTTTCGTTGCAGCCCTCTGTACTTTCTCTAGTTTCCTTATGTGTTTCTTTAAGTTCGAGCCCACTGTATTGTTGCATATTCAAGCCTCGGTCTTATCATTGCAGTAATTATTTTCTTCATCATTTCTTCATCTAGATATACGAACGCCACTCTTATGTTCCTCAATAAGTTCAATACTTCTCCAATTATTTTGTTTATATGTCTCTCTGGCGATAGGTCATTGGTAATTGTCACCCCAAGGTCTTTTTCTTCATGACTGGTTTTATGTCTTCATTTCCTATCTTGTACATACTCCTGATTCTTCTTTCACTCTTGCCAAACTCTATTTTCTTGCATTTTGTCGTGTTGAACTCCATTTGCCATGTACAGCTCCATTTCCATATTCTGTCCAAGTCTTCCTGGAGTAGTTCGCAATCTTTGTCACATCTCACTTTTCGTAACAATTTTGCATCGCCTGCAAATAGGCTCACATAACTGGACACCCCATCCACCATGTCATTTATGTAGACTGCGAACATTACTGGTGCCAACACTGATCCCTGTGGAACTCCACTCTCCACCAATCCCCATTCTGATGGTCTGTCCTTAATTATTGTTCTCATTTCTCTTCCTACCAAAAGTCTTCCATCCATTTTAGTAAACTGCCATGCACTCCTCCTACCATTTCAAGTTTCCAGATCAGTCTCTGGTGTGGTACCTTATCAAAGGCCTTTTTTAAATCCAGATATATTCCATCAGCCCAACCATCTCTTTCCTGTATTACATCTATCACCCTCGAATAGTAACATATCAGGTTTGTCGTGCATGAACGCCCTTTCCTAAAACCAAATTGACACTCACAAAGTATGTCATTTTTCTCCAAGAAGTCTGTCCATCTAGTCTTCACCACCCTCTCACACATCTTAGCTACCACACTTGTAAGTGACACTGGTCTATAGTTCAATGGGTCTCTCTTGTTACCTGATTTATAGATTGGGACAATGTTAGCTCTTTTCCAGTCTTGGGGCACTACGCCTTCCCTTAATGAGGCATCAATTACTTCACAAACTTTTTCTGCCAATTGCTCCCTGCATTCTCTTAAAATCCATCCTGATACCCCATCAGGTCCCACAGCTTTTCTCACTTCTAAACTCCCCATCATGTTCTTGATCTCCTCCACAGTTACTTGAAACTCCTTCATAATCCCTTTCTGTTCCATTACCAGTGGTTTGTCAAAAGCAGTCTCCTTTGTGAATACCTTCCGAAAGCATCCATTCATAGCCTCTGCCATTTCCCTGGGATCTTCACTGTATACTCCATTTACTTCTAAACTTTCAATACTTTCTCTATTTTTGATGTTGTTGTTCACATGTCTGTAAAAAAGCCTTGGTTGGTCTTTACATTTATCAATTATATCCTTTTCTTGTTTCTTTCTTTCTTCTCTTCTAATCAACACATATTCATTTCTTGCTCTTTTGTAACTTTCCCACTGCTTAATCCGTCTTTTCCTTCTCCACCTCTTCCATGCATCCTCTTTTCTTGTTCTAGCCTTTTCACATCTATCGTTAAACCAGTCCTGCTTTCCAACTTCTCTATGTTGTCTTATTGGTACAAATTTTTCTCACCTTCTTTGTATATTTTTATAAATTCCTTCCACTTTTCATTTGCTCCTTAGCACTCTTGAATTTCATCCAATTTGTCTCTTGAAAGAATTTCTTTAGGTTTCCAAAATCTGTCTTGGCATAATTCCATCTTCCCACTTTATATTCTTCATTTCTTCTAGATTTCTCTTCGTCTATCACCTTGAACTCCAAAACTGCATGATCACTCTTTGCTAAAGGGCACTCCACCCTCATCTCCTCAATGACCATTGGCTCTGTACTAAAGACCAAGTCCAGTCTTGACGATGCTCCCTCTCCTCCAAACCTAGTATCTTCTTTGACCCACTGAGTTAACACATTTTCCATTGCCAGTGTCAATAGTGTATTTCCCCATGTTGTCTCTGATCCTTCCATTGACCAGTCCTCCCAACACACCTCTTTACAATTAAAATCTCCCATCATTATAGTTCGTTCACAGCCACCCAACATTTCTTCCAGACATGTTCCTGTATCACTTATCATTTCTTCATATTCCTGTACTGACCATGCATTTGTCTTAGGTGGTACGTACACCACTATGTAGTGCCTCTTTTTCCTTCATTAGTTTCTGCTCTGATCTTTAGCACTTCTGCCTTTCCCATACCTTTTTCACTTGATCCACCTTTATATCTTTTTAACCAGCAACATCACTCCTCCTCCCATCTTACCTACTCTATTTCTTTTCCAAACGTTATATTTCCTTCTCCAACCTTCATCAGGTCTTCTCCTCTCTCAGTTTTGTTTCAGTAAGACCCACAATATCTGGGTTCTTGTCCCTCAAGTAATCGTTGAGTTCTAAAATCCCGATATCACTCCATTTATGTTGGAATACATTACATTTCGCTCATATGTAAGTTTCTTTAGTCCTTTCTTGCTGTACTTTTCTGGGTTATGAACCACTTCCTCAGTCTCATATCCAAGATTCTCCAGAAAAACTCTTTCTTCTTCTTCTGTCCTCTCTTCATTTTTTTCAAAGCCTCCTTTCTCAACTCATTTAACATTTCTCTTTCCTTTTCACCGAGATCTCTTCTCAACCAAATCTTCCTTGTTGTTTCCTGCTGGGCTAGCCTCCATGACTTCTCCACCAATTCATCTACATCCTTTTGTGACTTAAGTTTGATTCTTATTGGCCTCATACCTTCTCTTGTGAACTTTCCAATTCTATGGAAGTCCTCTATTTCTTGTACTAGGTCTTTTCCTCCTCTTGCACCACATTAATGATATTATTTATCACCTTTTTATGTTTTTCTCTCTCCATTTTACTCGGTGTCTTATCCTCCTCCACACCAAATATCACCACACATCTCTTTTTGTCTACAGTTTCCTCACCAATGTCTCATTTGACTTAATAACCTTCACCACTTTCTCAGCTATCTTCTCTTCTATGATCTGTTGATCTATAATTTCAGCAAGGCCCAAAGTTTTCTCCCTGACTCTTTGATTTCCTTTTCCAGACTTGCAACTTTGTAATTTACCTCCTTTCTTTCCACTTCCTGACTTTTTTCCATTCAGCCTGCTTCTCCATCACTTTTCCTAGAGATTCTCCACATTTTTCGCAATTCACTTTAATTAGCTTAACTTCCTCTTTCAGTGCTGCATTTTCCTTCTTCATATCGGCACAGTCTCTCTTTACATTGTCATAACTCGTTTCCAGGCCCTCATACTTTTCAAACAGTTTTTCAATTTTACCTTCTAACTCCAGAATTTTCTTCACATAAGCGCTCTTCTCCATTATTCCTTGAAACCCTGTGAAGTCTGATTCCTCTTTCGAGTTCACGGCCGCCATGTTGCGCAGACGTAAACAAACCAGCTGATGGCTCAAACGCAGGCTACAGTTTATATTTACCTTCACTGGACATTATTTTGCTAATCAACAGTTAACATGACTATATGGAGACGGGACAAACATTACCAGCTCCTTTCCCACCTTGGTTACTCTTAGGTAACTGTGTGTGTGTGTGTGTGTGTGTGTGTGTGTGTGTGTGTGTGTGTGTGTGTGTGTGTGTGATCTGATTATAGGGAATATAACTAGAACAAATTGAGAGTAGTACTTATATATATATATATATATATATATATATATATATATATATATATATATATATATATATATATATATAGACACACATACAGTGCCACCTTGAAATACAAGTTTGATTTGTTTCATGACTTAGCTTGTATCTCAAATTGCTCGTATCTCAAAACACTTTACCTCAATGAAATCTATTGAATTGCAATTAATCCATTCCAGCCTCCCCAAAGAAAGCATCCCAATTTTTGTACGTGCTTTTGGATAAGAAAAAGGTATTTACAAATGATGGATATTGTATAAAAATATCATAAAACATAACAAAACAATATAAATAGATGAACTGGTTTTATGAAGTATATTTTATCTCGGAGATCAGGGGTGCATTCCACGAGACGTTACCTTGCTGCATCCTTCCCTCCACCCCCACTCACTTGAGACTGTCGATCAAATACCATAGCCAACCACAGGAAACTGGCTATTTTATTAATCACAGAAGAGCTCATTGACGAACTACCCTGTAAACAGTATTCATAGAATGAATGAAGTTTTTAGTTGGCAGAGAGAGAGAGAGAGAGAGAGAGAGAGAATCAAGGCTGCAGGGGTTTAGTGAGGATGGAGGAGGTAGATGGAGATTGTAGAAGTTTGTTTTTTTTTTTTTTTTTTTTTTTTTATTTACTTACATGTATCAATGCATATATATATATATATATATATATATATATATATATATATATATATATATATATATATATATATATATATATATATATATATATATATATATATATATATACACAGTATATATGAAAAATGAAATAAAAAGGTTTATTTAATGTTATTACCTTGGAGACAGACATTTGCAGCTAAAGGCGGCTTCACACTAGCACTTTTCCGTCTTCTTTTTCCGTCAATTTTCTGACGACTGTCAACTTTTGCAGACGGTGGCCGTCACACACAAGCTTGCTTCCGCCTTTGCCGCGCTTGTCGATTGTAAACAAACATGGCTCCTCATTCACCCCAGCAAGCCGCGGCTTTTTTGCACCTTATAATCTAATCAGCTGTTCTGTGATCCCAAAGGCAACGGTGACCTCTAATGCTCTCTATGAGAAATTCGTTAGTGTGTTTTGTCCACTGCTCATCTTGGCCAGCTACTTGGAAGTTGCCTTGGAAATATTCAAAAGCATCGCACATTCGCACTCCTGAAATGTACACAAACAACTGAGGAACTTTTCATTGCTAGGCTAGAAGAAAAAAAAAATATGTATACAAACATATATTCACCAACTCATTTAAATTTCATTCCATGATAATAGCATTCTCCCGGTTAACAAAAAAAATTTTTTTTTAATAAAAGTGTTGATTAGAAACCATAGTTCTTATTTTGACTAAAAATTGGTGCTAGACAAAAACGATGCGTTCCGTCTGACTCAAGACGACGGAAAGAGTTGACGGAAGAGTAAAAAGACGACAGAAATCGCCTGAGACGACGGAAAAGGTGCTAGTGTGACGCCGCCTTAATGGAGGTAGATGGTGGGGGAGGAGGGAGGGAGGAAGGGATGCAAGCACTATTCACACGTAAACATTAAATGTAAGCTAAAACTGCATTTTCTTTATCCCCCCCCCCCACCCTCCACCAAAAGAAAAAAAAAAAAATAAGTAAATAGTGTGAAAATGATGAAAGAACAATCACAGTGCATGACATCCATGGGAAACATGCAGATACTAGCTTAGCTGAGGCTGGACAGATACACTGACTAGTGGCAGCATCCCAGTGCATGACTCATATCTCAAAATTTTGCTCATATCTCAAAACAAAAAATGGACGGAATCATGGCTCGTATAAAAAAAACTTATATCTCAAGTAACTTGTATCGATATTACTGTATGTATATAATGTATGCAAATTATTCAAAGAATGTACCTCTGTACTATATCTTAAAGTGTGAACTATAAACTGATTGAGCCATTACTTTGAAAGTGCATGGGAGAAACCCTACAGCTATAATCCCTGTGGTTGGTAGTGTTCTTGTGGTGGGGGAATGACTGTGTGGTGGTGCCATGGCAGGACCACCAGTCTCAATACAGGACCTGCTAGTCCTGCCTTCACCTTGTGCTATTGATTGCACAGTCTGTGCTCAAATTAAGTTCCATCTTGAGTTAACAATGATTAGTATCCATTTATTCATTGTTGTGCATTTTTGTCTTTTTGATATCTTGACCTGTTGTCACCTTTGATGCTCCTGCCCCTCTTGAATTCAGCAGCCAACTTTTTCATGGTGGACGAGGAAGACCAGTCTTCCCTGAGTGTTACCTGTTGTTATGGATCTATGTGGTGATCATAACGTCTTTCAAATGGTTAGTTTGTTTATCTCTCTCTCTCTCTCTCTCTCTCTCTCTCTCTCTCTCTCTCTCTCTCTCTCTCTCTCTCTCTCTCTCTCTCTCTCTCTCTCTCTCTCTCTCTCTCTCTCTCTCTCTCTCTCTCTCTCTCTCTCTCTCTCTCTCTCTCTCAGTAAGTCTTAAAGGCCTGAAATGTAGGAGAGGAGAGTGATTATGTTATTGTGTACATTTATATTGAAAGCTATATTGTACACTGACTCCAAATAGTTAAAATTATAACAAAATTTTGTGGAATGAGACCAGAAATTTACAAGTGATCCTTATATTTTCTGTACCACAAGAAATGGAAGATCATGTATAAGTAGGTATGTGAAGGAATACACAAAAATTCTGTAACTTCCCCATGGATGTATCTGATTCATCTTCAACAGTATGACTGGCACAGTGTATAGGAGAGCTTGCTTTCACTGTAAGGAAGTTAGCCAGCCTGGGAAGATGCATAAGGTGCACAGAAAAACATTGCCTGAAAACCCGTGCCCAAAACTGCATATTTGGTGAACCCCAGGTAACCTATGGCTTATTTTGTTCTAGGCATTGGAGCCGCTGGTCTGTCCATACTGCCATAGGTCAACCTTCAAGCAGAAGAGTGACTTAAAGCGTCACATCCGAAGGCACACGGGGGAAAAGCCTTACCAGTGTCCCATCTGTAGTTACTCTGCCGGGAGGAGCGACTACGTGCAAGACCACCTGATGCGCCGCCACGGCCAGCTCCCGAGGGCCAAGAGACGCGCCACCAATCCTAACTGGACCTTGAGTTAGCTACCAGTGCCTTCATGGTCATAGGGCGGGAACTGAGTGTTGCACAGCGTGTTGTGTGTGTGCCTGTCAGTATCATGCCTTGTTCCACACAATTGTGCCTCATTTTACGTGTTGAGGCTGAGAAGTAAAGGCAGGTGTTTGGTTTGCCGTGTGCTGCTGCGTACTGTAGGTGCTCATCTTTGTGGAGGAAGTGATTCATGACTGAGAAAGTATCAGGATATTTCTTGCCTTGAAATTTATGGCAATATAAATAGTATATTTTGTGGATTGTTCTGGTGTTCCATGAAGTACCTACAACTGTTTTTATAAACCACTGGAAAATTGTATCAAGAGAAATTTGTGGCTATTAATTTGTTACGTGGTATTTCTCACTGTATTTCATGAAAGACAGAAAGCAGTTTACTGTCTTGCAGACATTCTAGTTTGTGCAAAGTGTTTTGATAATTTCACAATAAGCCAATGCTGAGAATTCTCTTATGAATTTTGCACCCATGGGTAATTGTGAATATGAAGAATATTGAAAATAAATATTGAACCATAGAATTGTATGAATGAATTCTTTATTAATTGCAGTTTGTGACAGTATGGTGAATGGTGTGTTTTGAAGGCACAGTGGGCAAGATGATGATATCACAGCAACAGACAGTGACAGACCTGGTGATCAGCACTTTAATTCTTTTGTTGAAATGGAACAACAAGGAAGTGCATCAGACCTGTAGGGATCCACTCAATGTGGAAGTAATACTGACTTGCTGCATAGTGTTTGAACAGCCTCATCATACAGTGATGTGATCAAACATGCAAAATGGTTATTTTCATTTACGTAATAGACAAAATCATATCTATGTAACCATAAATTCCTATTTATTATATACCATGGTAAATTTTTATGAAACTGAAAATTGCCCTGTATAATAAAATACTTTTTAGAATATAAATGGAAAAAGTTGCAGAAGCTAAATGCTTTACATTTAGTGAGCATCTGTGCAAGGCTTCTGCACATTGAATCTTTGAAGGTATTGGTCACATTTCCTGGCACTCACTGGAGCTGCTGCAGCTACCTGGCAGAGGCAAACCAAGTAGTCTGTATTGACACCGACCATTTGAGGATCACATTCTTAGTGCAGCTTTATAAGAATAACAATCTATTCTGGGATATACTTTGGGTTTACCTATCCACAGGATGTACCTCAGTAAATGTTCCTTTCAAAGTGCAGAGGAACCAGCAATAATGAATACCATTCACATTTTCATTAATCATGGCTGTGAGAGAAAAAATCTGAAGATGAGGGAGGATTAGACTAGTGCAGAGAACACGAGGGCAGCAGACTGACTCTGGTTGTTCTCTTCTAGGCCACACCTGAGGGCTTGGCGCTGACGTGTCCCTACTGCTACAGGTCCACCTTCAAGCAGACCAGTGATCTCAAGCGACACATCCGCATTCATACCGGGGAGAAGCCGTTCAGTTGTCAGTACTGTGCCTATAGTGCCGTGCGGCGGGAGCACCTTAATGATCACCTGTGGAGGAGACACAGGATTCTGGCCAAGAAGAGAACACATTCGGTTCTCAATATTCCCATCTGATTAAACCTGTTACCCTTTGTTGTAACTCAGCGTTTGGTCTTGTCCAGTAGACTTACTGACTCACTAAGGCCAGGAAGTATGTGTGAAAAAGAGATTTTATTCTGAACACAGCTGAATCCTTACTCTTATCATACACTTGATTGTTATGTCCTATAAAATGGTGAATGCTGTCAAGAGGCAAATTTATGAGTGTTTTGTTGATACACTGTTTAAGTAAATAGTTAAGGAAAATTTATTAATGAAAGATGCATCTATTGCATTCTGCATCCCCCCTGCTCTCTCTCTCTCTCTCTCTCTCTCTCTCTCTCTCTCTCTCTCTCTCTCTCTCTCTCTCTCTCTCTCTCTCTCTCTCTCTCTCTCTCTCTCTCTCTCTCTCTCTCTCTCTCTCTCTCTCTCTCTCTCTCTCTCTCTCTCTCAGCTCAGCTCAGCTCAGCTCAGCTTAGGCATGTGGCAGATCCTTCCTCTTCAAATTCACAAAATTGTAAAAAAAGTGTGTAATCTGGATCTTGATCAGTGATTTATCTACTTGTGAAATAGGAAGAGTTAATTAGTCTATATTGAAGCTCAAGCTTGTGAGCATTCAAACTTACAATGTCCTTGTCCTGATAAAAGAGGTGGTCTTAAGATGCTGATGTGTGCATCACTCATGGAATATCAGAGACCAGAACATGAAAAAAAGAGAACATTTGACTAGGTCTGTAATCATAAACAAGCAGAGTTATTGCATCTACAAGAAAAGACATTAAAGTGGTTGATAATATTTGATGTTTTATATCCTTACAGTTCAAAGGTGAATGTTGATACTGCAGCTGTCTCATGATTGCCTGTGCCACATCACTCTGTTTCTAAGTTTGCAACAAACTGAGTTCAGATCAACAATTTGATATTACATTGGCCATACAGGAGGAAGTATTGTCATGATTGTGTGCATGTGCAAAGTTTTTTTTTTTTTTTTTTTCCCTGTCCAAATGAAAGGATCAATACAAAATCAAAGAAAATTATGCACTGGTTACATAATTGACATAAGAGGAAGCTGAAAAGTTTAGAAAATTGCTCCCAGTTATCTACAGCTACAATGAACTTAGCCTTGGATATCTTGTCTGGAAACTTTTCCACGTCCTTGTTGAGGCGTGGCTAGTGATGTAAGCTACAGTTAATACTCAACAGTGAGTCAGACGGTGACCTGCTCTTTCTCCAGCAGGTGAGGCGTCCACCCTTGCAGTCCCTTCTGTCTCCCTCCACCCCGGGACGGCCACTCCCGCACCAACAGCAGGTCTCCACCTCCTCCAGTCTCCCAGAGATGCCCGCTATGGTTCGCAATTACTTGTGCCCATTTTGCTCTAAGAACTTTTACGGAAGTGTTGACCTTGAGAGACACAAGAGGACTCACACTGGAGAGAAGCCGTTCGCTTGCAACTTTTGTTCGTATCGGGCAACACAGATGGGTAACCTACAGCGGCATGTAAAGTCAAGACATCAGAATCTTCAGAAGAAGTAAACTGACCTTTGCTAATACAAATCATAGGAAATAAGAAGGTATTGAATGTGGCTGCTCTTAATATGCATATAAGTAAGGGACCACCATCATGATGCATGTTCTTCATGGCAATTTGAAAGTTCCCTGGCATGTTGTGAAAAAGGGACAACACACATTTAAATTACAAGGAACAATGCTATGCTTATGGATTTTGAAAATAAGCAACAATTCTGAATCAGTGAACTTGTTCTCAAGCCTTTATAAAACTATAAATTCAGATTTTTGTGTAGAGCTCTCGTTATTTCATTTAGATTGTAGTCATCAAAGAGTTTTTAGTGAAGATCAAAGTACCATTTTCTGTGGATCAAGACTATGGAGATACCATGAACTCAAGGTCATGGATGGTAATCACAGAGACTGAGTGTGCATCAGACAGCCTATGGACACTCCTTCTATCAGTGAGACTTACCCGACCTCATCTCTCCTCAGATGTCAGCCAGATTTGTAGCACCGCCGCATGCCTCACCTCTCATCAGCAAATTCTTCCAGTGCCCTCTGTGTCCCAAGTCCTATGATTACCGAGGATCTCTAGACATCCACATGAGGACTCACACTGGGGATGCACCCTTTGCCTGCCCCCACTGCCCACTGCGCACCAAGGACAGAAGCAATCTTCGCAGGCACATCAAAAGGAGACATCGTTAATTGTGACATTTTAGATGCACAAGATTTTCTGTCCCAACAGAAGTGGAGTAATTTTCCCAGAAAAGTTCAGACTCCATCATATATCTTACTGCATCGAAACAAATTCTTTCATAAACTTGCTTAGGTTTCTGTATGACATATGGACTGTACATTTATGCCAAACAGTGTTCGTATTTTCTATGAAATCCAAGAAATATTTAAAAGTGATATTCCATAACATGTACACATGCAAAAAAATCATAGGGCACTGTAGGCAACAGAGTCCATGTCCTTATCTTAACTTCTCAGGGTTGAAGAACATGTCCTCCAGGAAGGAGTCAGAGGTTCTAGTCACAGAAACACAACCAATCGCTCTCCACTGCTGGGACTGTGGTGCTCTTGCTTGCCGAGTGCTCAGGTTTGGGTTCATTTGTTCATCATTGATTTTTTTCATTAATTCATGTTTGTATTGTACAAAATGAAGGATAAAGTATTCACATATGCTATATGTTGTCAAAGGAAGATGAAATTTTTTAGTTGATGTAAGGGCAGTGAGTGACTCCTGATGGGAGACACTGCTGTGCCTCAGTGTTGGCATTGCTCAATAGAGTTCAGTGTACAAAGGAAGTCTGAAAGTGACTTCATTTCAAGGATGACATTTAACAAGGATTTATATTATTATAAAATGAATAAAGAAATTGATAAAATAGTGTTATACTGTAATATGTTAACCAGAATATTATCAGCATAATGTGACTGTATTTTAGTAGTGTCTATATATATATATATATATATATATATATATATATATATATATATATATATATATATATATATATATATATATATATATACTTATATATGAAATGGACTGGCCAAGTTCTACTTATATATGAAATGGACTGGCCAAGTTCTGAAATCCTTGGCTCAGGTCAGGAAGAGAACTGTGAGTCACTCAAAACAATATCATCAGGAAATATCCTTCATTGAGAAATTAACTTCATATTAGTCTGTTTCTCAGGCAGTTGTGGAGTAACTGAAATATTTTTTTTAAGATGATTTTTTTTTTGTGACATATTTGTATAAAGTGTTGTTTTCAATAAATCTAATATAGGTTTTAATTTTGTATTATTGTAAGGCTTAACTGTTTAGAGAAACCAAACCTTGAGAAAGTTGTTTGCTACTACACTCTACAGCACTACTGCAGAAAAGCAAAGGTAGTATTTAAATGTTTGGTGTGTGCATGTCTGGGTGGAAGGAATGAGTTGTCAGGAGAGACTTGGTTCATCCGCTGGCTACACGTGCACAAACTATAGGGAAGGAGATGTGGAGTTGTCTTACTGACTTAATTAGTATTTCATTGATTTTGTGAGAGAAATGACTGAGTTGGGAAATATCTTTGCTTGACAAAGCACATCCGTAATTTTCACACATTACAATGATACGTGGTAAAATATTTCATTAAACCTAGATTCATTCGTATTTATCAGATATTATTTTATCTGTTACCTTTAGAATTTGTGTTATTGGGCACCAATATTGTAGAACAGTAGTTTTCACCTCTATGTAACACAAGCCAGACTGGTGACGACATCATGTAGAGAACAGCAGCCCAGTATGATGTTTGGCTTCATCATAGCTGGAGCATAATTTTCATAACATTGGCTTCACTATCTTTGATGAGTTTTATTCTCAGATATTAGTAAGCTTGTCACAGAAAACAAAAATGTATAAGTGAAATGTGTAACCAAAAGGTCCATGTCATGGCAAACTACCATCAAAGCTCTTTTCTTTTATAGGCTTTGTGGCCAGGAAGGTTTGAGGGCAGCGACTGTTTGCCTCCCAATATCAGGACTCAAGAGCAGCTGCAACCTAGCAAGCACTTAGTTTGTCCTCAGTGCCACAGGGGGTTCACCCACAAGGTAGACTTGGAGCGACACTACAGGATCCACACAGGGGAGAAACCTTTCGCGTGCCCTATTTGTCCGTACCGAGCTACAGTAAAGACCAGTCTGCAGAAGCACCTCCGCACGCACAGTGGAGAGAAGCCATATGCTTGCCCATTCTGTCCCCTTCGCTCCAGTGACAAGAGTAACCTTTACCGGCACATCAGAAGCAAACACCGTGATGCAAACTGAACCTTTATTCTGAAACACTTTGTCACTCATGTTGACAATTTTCAAAGGTTGCAGAGATTGTTATCTGCATTCTAAGTGTTCCTCCTGTTGCTAATGTAGAAATCTTATTGATCTGCCACTAGAACCATAAAAACAACTTGAAAACCTTCTGTAGCTTAAACTAGAACATTTGGAAAGTATGGAGGTGTGGTACAGAATTATTTCAGAATGTGGTCCCTTGGCTGTACAAGCTGTGCTGTACTGAAGAGAGGCTCTTAAACCTGAACTCTTGCCTTTTAATATACCATATCAAAATTGTCTGCTGTGTTTCTTCTTGTTGCAACTTTTTTGCTTTTTTCTTGTCTTTACAAATATGTATAATGTACTTAGAAGCGTTTGTTCTGAAGTTACAGTCAGGTTATTATATTTAATTCAGTCATATTGCTTGAGGATTATATTGATTGACAGTTTTCATATATGATGCTAACTAGCTATTTATCACAAGTGTGTTATATTGTAATGGTAAATGAATGTTAATAAAGATGAAAATACATTGTTGCATTTCAGTAAACTAAGTGAACATAAGAGTGGAGTGAGAAGGAAGGGCAGGGGAAGGAGAAGAACCAGATACATGTAGCAGTGGAGTTCAGTTTGCCTGTCATAGAACTCATGTTAGTTTATGTCTCAAGTCTTACAGCTGTCATCATCATTAAAACCATCATCATCAACATCATCATTATCATCATCATCATCATCATTTTTACATACAGGATTATTTTGACAGACCAGCCAGGATTGTGTTGCTTGTGATTGAAATGGAAGCTGGTGGTACGACAGTGAATGAAAGAAAATTGTAAAATTTGAAGTTTACATAACTGAAGTGAAAGACAAGTTTTGTTGATAAATATAGTGTTGATTATGATCTGGAATGGTCACAAGCTGTTCCTGAAGTATATTTGATGAATCTCATCATAATTGTATATTTGATGCCGCTAAATATGCAAGTATGATAAAAGAGAACATAGCACATGACTCAACAATGCAGTTTAGATCAAATATACATACTGACAAATATTGAAAAGGATAAGTCTTTATATATATATATATATATATATATATATATATATATATATATATATATATATATATATATATATATATATATATATATATATATATATATCAGCCAATGCATCATATCTGTGAAGAATTAGTACATACTGTATGTTGCTTGTAAGTAAGTTGACAAGAGGTTTAGTCTGTGTCAGTATCTTTACTTGTCATTTGGAAATAGTACGTGCTATATCTCTGCCTGGTGATAGTGCTTGTGTTCATGTAGATGAGAAAGCTTATTAATTGTACGCACTTATGTAGTATATATATAAATACAAGTAATTTGATTAGTTTAGTGCATATAGTTGTGTAGTATATACACAATACTGAAGAAAACAACAACAGCATCCAACATCGCCACTTTCTTTTCTTATAGGGCGGTTGGGGCAGCGGCTGGGGCCCGGGAGAGAGTGGCAGGGCCGAGTCTGTGGCCACCATCAAACACTTCAAATGCCCAGACTGTGACAAAGCGTTTGCCACCAAGTGGGAGTTTGAGCGTCACCGCCGGACGCACACTGGAGAGAAGCCCTTTGCCTGCCCCGTCTGTCCGTACCGAGCCACTCAGAAAACTAGCCTTCAGAAGCACCTGCGAACCCATAGCGGAGAAAAGCCCTATGCATGTCATTTGTGTTCTTACAAGGCGTCACAGAAGGTTCACCTCCAAAACCACATGCACACACACAGTGCTGGTGCAGAGTTCCCGTGCCCTCACTGTCCCTATCGCTGTGCAAGATACGACTTGTTGCAGCAGCATTTACAGAACCACTGTGACAATAAATAACCTATACATGCAAAGGTTAGTTGATACTGCAAGGAAAATGCATTGATACTTAAGGTTTTGTGACGTGCTCAGTGTGTTGACATTGTTCTGGTGCATATATTCTAGCCACAATTTATTTTGCTGGCAAGAGACAGTATTTCACTTGAACAGAATAACTTAATAGAAATATGGACAGATACCAAAAGATATGAACACACAAACACATACACAAAAAAATGAAAAATTAAATCTGTATTATCTGACTTTGAAGATTTTTATCCACCTTGGAGTGACGGGCATATCTTCTTGTCTTTTTAGGTGTCGGGTGAGTGTGGTCTTGGAGTTGACATGCAGGGCGCCTCAGGCAAGGAGAGTAAAGAGAGAGGATTCTCTTGTCCTTTCTGTCCATACTCCTCCATCCAGAAAGGAAAGCTTGAGAGACATGTCAGGACTCACACTGGAGAGAAACCCTTTGCTTGTTCCTTCTGCCCTTACCGTGCAGCACAAGATAACGTCCTGAAGAATCACATCCGCATTCACACCGGGGAGAAGCCATACAAGTGTTCTCAGTGTGGCTATTGCACTGCCAAATCTGCCAACTTGAAGCGCCACATCGCCAGGCACGGCAGAGTGAGAAAGCACACCTGCCCCCACTGTCTCTTGTTGCACAGTAGTGAGACCTCCTTAAAGAACCACCTCCTCCTTGCCCACCGCTTGGCACCACTCTGATCCCCCACTCACTCTCACTCTCAGTCTCACCAGGACAACCTATGCATTCTCTAACATTATGTACCTCATGTTGTGGAGCTTAGTACTACTCTTATTGTCGTTTTAAGAGTATCTCTTTTATATTTTATTATTATTATTGTTATTATTATTATTATTATTATTATTATTATTATTATTATTATTATTATTATGTACTATTATAGTTATTACAATTATTATTGTTATATTTCTTGTCTTTCTTCTTCTTTTCATTATTATTATTATTATTATGATACTACTACTACTACTACTACTACTACTACTACTACTACTACTACTACTACTACTACTACTACTACTACTACTACTACTACTACTACTACTACTACTACTACTACTACTACTACTACTGCTGCTGCTGCTGCTGCTGCTGCTGCTGCTGCTGCTGCTGCTGCTGCTGCTGCTGCTACTACTACTACTACTACTACTACTACTACTACTACTACTACTACTACTACTACTACTACTACTACTACTACTACTACTACTGCTATGTACTTTCTTTATGAATATTATTATTTAGATGAAACTGGAAAGGAAATAATTAAATAATTGTTGTACTAATATGTATACAAAAAAGAACACTTTCAATTCAAGGAACATCCCTTATAAAAATGACAAACTCTTAGCCTTGCAAGAGGAAGTGTGTTGAGCAGGGTGTGGCTTGGTGATCCGAGATAGCCGTGAAGGTGTGCAGGGATTTACAGAGGTTGTGTGCAAAGAGAGGAGTGTTGTGATGTTACCTCCAAAAAAAAAGTGTATGTTTGATTTTCATTGTACGTGCTACAGTAGTCATGATTGCACACACACACACACACACACACACACACACACACACACACACACACACACACACACACACACACACAGAGACTGCAGCAGATCAAACAGTGAATTACACACACACACACACACACACACACACACACACACCATACAGGTAGAAAGACATCAATAAACTAGAAAGAATCCAAAGGACCACTACAAAGATGGTCCCAGAAATAAAGGCTCTTCCCTATGAAGGAAATGGAATTACCAACTTTGAAGGATAGACAGGAAAGAGGAGACCTAATAACAATATATAAGTTAGTAAACAGTATGGAAAAAATAGATAGACAAGACCTGGCTTCACTAACAGAGGATGGAGATAGATGAACAAGAGGATATTCTAAGATCATGAAAAAACAGTGTCTGAGAACATTAAGAAGTTCAGTTTTCCAAATAGGCTGGTGGACATCTGGAATGGATTGATTGAAGAGACTGTAGCAGCAAAAAGTCTGCACAAAAATAAGGAGATGGGTCACTATGAGCCCTGCTCGAACCCTGTAATATACAATTAGGTTAAACTAGGTAAATACACACACATACACGTGCATATGCACACACTCAAAGATTTTAGGTTTCAAGAATGGCACAAAGCAACATCAGTCAATACAAGTAGATAAGTACAGTTAGATAATATGCAACATACATATATAGTTGAAGAAAGAAGAGAAGGGAAGTTTTGTTATGTTACTGTATGAGTTAATGAATACAATGGAAGAATTACATAGAAAAGAGCCCTAATTGCAGAGACAAGGAGAGGCAGGATGTATGAGAGGACAAGAAAAGCTGAGAAAGGGAAGATATTTCAGACAGTATGACTTCCCCCATAGATTTACTATAGATGTGTGGAATGGAGTAGAAGACTTGATAGTAATAAGAAATACACATCAACTAAAGGAGATCTGATTGACTACTATACATTCACAAATGTAGTACAGCCATTGCACAGTACTATATTAAAAATAGATAAACACACACACACACACACACACACACACACACACACACACATTAGTTGCTAAATCACTTTCATTTCTGAAAAGACTTAGTTTATTTTTTTTACCTAAGCATTGTAAGATAATGTTTATTTTGTGTTATATGTGAAGTGATGTTTGTATGAAGGAGTTTCCATGTGAGGTGAGGCAGCAGTGTGCATCAGTGTGGGACACACTGAGTTACTTTGCACCAGTCAGTGTATGCTTCAGCTGGAGAAATCTTTTTATAAGTTTATTAAAAACTAAAAATCAATAAACTTGTTTTTTTTATCCTTGTTTTGCTGGTGAAATGATGGCATATGGATGCAGTCTGTTGATCATTTTGCATTGTGTCCTAATACATCCCTCATTTCATTCCAAATAATGGAGGTTTTACCATATAGCACTCAGGAATTTAGTGGTGCTTGGTATCTTTGTACATTTCATTGTGTCATGCAGCATCTGACCGTTCCTTTGAGCCACTGGGAAACTTTTGTTGAGATTGCACTGTTTTTTCTCCCTAGGTGGCGTGGGGCAGTGTGGATGGGGCAGGCGTCCACACACCAGCAAACACCAACCTTAACCAACACCATCAAGGGATACATTCTTATGGGGAGGCAGTGGAGCCATCAGGTCTTGTGGCCTGCTTGGAGACACCACAGTTCCAAGATCCACTGGCATCACAGCTGGTGGACCAGCAGGAGATGTCCCCCCCTAGGGACAGGGAAGGATGGTTCCAGTGTTTGGACTGTGACAAGTGTTTCCCAAGTAAATGGAAGCTGAAACGACACAGACGAGTTCATACCGGGGAGAAGCCATTTGCCTGTGCGTTGTGTCCGTACCGTGCATCACAGAAGCCAGTGCTACAGACCCACATGCGACGACACACAGGGGAGAAGTTTTACTGCCAGCACTGCTCTTTCCACTGCTCCCAGCGTATCACAATGCGGCGACACATGACCAAATACAACCATCAATTTGATTTTTGAATTTATTAGATCTTTATTTATTGATTTTTTACTTGAGTAATGGATTTTGTATATGAGTGAAAACATTTGTGTTATTTAGAGTTGGTGAACAAAGATAAATTGTATAAAAGCTGTTCAAAGACTGCTTATTTTTATGACTAGATTTTATTTTTATTTTCTGGAATAAATAATTGTTGCTTGTGGAGAGTTATGTTTACCGCTGGTAAGGCTTCAGCAAACTACATGATTATATCTTCATTTATGATGTGATATCATGAAGTGGACTAAGAAAACAACCTCTTTGAAGTAATTTTTGTGTGGTTTTATGTCAGGAGGAGGAGAGGAGTGCACAGTACATGGTGGGGCATGGCGGCCCCAGCTTGGCTGCCTGACACCTGCTCCTTCAGAAATATAATGCAAATATTGTATATATATACTTTCTGTGCAGCAGTAACTTTAATGAATATTCAAGTTATATGAAACATCTGATGTTGCTTTATACTTGCAATTTAAATTTTTGTTGAACTTTTCTCTCTCTCTCTCTCTCTCTCTCTCTCTCTCTCTCTCTCTCTCTCTCTCTCTCTCTCTCTCTCTCTCTCTCTCTCTCTCTCTCTCTCTCTCTCTCTCTCCATTTTCATGCTGTTTTTTTTTTTTTTTTTACTGCAATTATGAAGTATATTGTCATTATTTTATTAGGCTGTGATGCAAGACATGGCTGATGGTTTTGCAATGCATCTCAAACATTCCTCATCATGTGTACAAGTACTGAAGGAAAGGAGCAGACCACTACTATACTGAACATACACTTGAGTTTTGTTCTTGGGTTATTCCAGCAACAGCAGTAATGGAAAAAACAGCAAGGCATTTTTATTCTGTTATGTACATACACTGTAGTGATTTGAAAAAATAAATCTACAGTCATCCTTTTATAAACCAGTTTTTTTTCACACCATTGTGTTCAAAACCTCTCCTATTTATGTTATGTTTACATGAATATTGTAATATTTGCAGTAAACAAGAAAAATATTGTTCTCATAGAATATTTTACTGAGCACACTACATGTCATAGTTTGCACATAGTGTATGATGTTTGCTAGTCTTGGATGCAAATGTTATTACCTTTTAGTACATTAGTATAGAACATTAATGCTCCTACTAAGACTAAGACTGTTAAGATGTCATGTGGCAATGCTGACTCACAGACTTCATGCATTTTCCAGAGCAAGAGCAGTGTGGACAAGGACGTAGGCAGCTCCCACTCTCACCACCACCGGGCCTTCCACCGCATGGCCACCACCCAGGACGCCCCGCTCACTGATGCCACACTGCAGGCAAGGGATGGCCAACCACCAGACCTGCAGAGGATCTGTAAAGCAGAGGACCGTGGCCACCCAGACACCCACCCCAGCATGCGGTCCCTGGCACCCCTCAACCTGCAGATGTACACTGTATCGGGCCCTGGACCAGGCCACACCTGCTTCCTGTGCGGCAAGAGCTTCGGATTGAAGCACAACCTGTACCGGCACCTGCGCACCCACACCGGGGAGAGGCCGCACCAGTGTCCCCACTGTGAATACCGAGGCTCCCGTCGCTCCCACGTCCTGACGCACATCAACAGAGTCCACCAGCGCCAGGACCAGCCGGACTCAGACTCCTTCACATAGACTTGCCAGTATTACGTCTTCATCGTGTTAAAATGTAGTTACGCAGATTTCCTCTACTTGCTTATTTATGATTCATCTGTATGTCGAGAATTCCAATAAACTGTTCTTGTCTCCTTGGATTATTGATATGTCCCTTCCATGGTAAAACAAGTTTTTGTATTTCATAATCACCACATGTGAAACTGATCACATGAACCTCCTCAGGCCAGACGTGAATGTTATGGATAGGACACAAGATGTTTCCTATCTCTGTTTTTCATGATATGGTGAAATAAATCTACAAGTGAAACATACTAGTATGATATGTAGTATATATATATATATATATATATATATATATATATATATATATATATATATATATATATATATATATATATATATATATATATATATATATATATATATATATATATATATATATATATATATATATATATATATATATATATATATAAAGAAGGAAATAAACGTATGTTCTGGACCACACAACATACATACTCATATATACATACACATACATACATACATAGTCTTGAATACAATGTGCATCTGAGCCGTGGCTGAAGCAGTTGGCTGACACTCTCCCTCTCTTCACAGGTTGGTTCACCCTATCGCTTCATCTGCAACCATTGCAACAAGAACTTCTACCACAAGAATGACTTCAGAAAGCACCTGAGGGTTCACACAGGGGAGAAACCCTATGCGTGTCCGTACTGCCCGTACCGAGCCGCGGTGAAAGCCAGACTGCGCAGCCATGCCAGAACCAGACACGACACTGACCTGTAGGGAAGACTGTCACTCCAAACACTGTCTGAAACCATTCTGCCACCGTCTACTGCCAGATGGTATTATCTTCGTGAATCTTTCCTTTTCAGACTTCTCAAGGTAGAGTACAATGTTACTGTTGAGCACTTGTTTCTTGCTTCTGTATCTGCATTTTATCACTGATAAGTCACACAACCAAGAAGGGATGGACTTTTCCAAGATATAGAATGGCCATCATTTCAGGTACCATGTACTTGGCTGTATATTAGACTGTATATTAGACATCGAGAAGAAACGACTCACTGCTCACCCATTGGAGATTGTTTCTGGCTGTCAAGGAAAGATATGTGTTGGTGTTATGGTGGTGGTGTTTGTCAATTTGATGTTGTCAACATGATACATCTGTTAGGTATGGATGTGGCATATAGCACACCAGTTCTGTTTATTTAGTGTAGAGAAGGTAAAAAAACAGATTTTTGGGGAACCATTTTCCAAACCATTGTAATGTGTGTTATAGACTGTTACCTGAATATATGATTTTGTTCTCTGTATGAGAAAGAAATTTTCCATGTGTTCTGTATCATATTCGCTTTATCATGTTAATTTTGTAAGTTCTTTTTCGCACCTTGACTTATTGTCAACATTTCCTTTATCTTATCAACACCAATTTGATAAGTAATTTGGAGTGAAGAAAGTAATAGTAGAGATTGTTTGACTAGTAAAGCAAAGCCAGTAAAAGACACTGAAGCAATCAAAGACTTGTCATTTCTTTAAGTGACAAAGAAACTGACTACGTGTGCATCCAAGGAAAGAATACCATGAGTGGCATTGGATGACATACTATGGAGGGAAACATGACATGAGCTTCTTCCTAGATACAATTCACAGACAGAATGTTTACTCTATTGTCTTGAAGGAGATGTTTACATATCACAGGGACATGTAACTCAGTGTGGTAGGGTGGATGCATTGTGAGGGTAACTGCATTCACTTCCCACAATTTATCGTTTCCACAGGGTTTCGTGCATGTATCTTTCATTATTGTTCACTGTTGGTTTAACCTGCACATTGATTGTTATGAAGAAAGTAAAAGCAAAGTAAAAAGCCTCAATGTTAATAGTTTTGATTTGCTTTACAAGAAAATTGTTTTTGTAAAGTCTTGTCACATATATCTTTTACCGTGTAAGGCTCTCCCTTCTTCCCTGTTACTGGAGTACCTTGGGACCAGTGTAGAAAAAAATCTTTCAAAATATTCTCAGAAGTTTGTCTATCAAATTATTTGAGATAAAAAGAAATAAAGTATAAATTTCCTTTGAATACTAGTACAGGCAACCCTCGCTTAACGAATGTTCACACAGCAAAATTTTGCTACAAAGAACGTTTCCTTTTACCACCGTCTGCTCGTATAACAAACACCAAACTCGCTTTAACAAAATTTTATCCAGGTAATTTTTTCCAAGTTTGAAAGCCCCGCCATATCACGCAAGCCGACAGGTTTTTTAATACACCAGCGCCTCTCGTGGACAAAACACGCACCACTCAATCCCCTACCCTTACCTGCTCTTAGTTCAAAACAAAAACAGGGTCCAGCACCAGCTCGTCATCTCACACTCAACATGCCACCAAAACACTCTGCGACCAGCCCTGCAATGTTGCCTAGCATTGCTAAGAAGACCAGGAAGTCTCTTACTCTTGAAGTGAAGCTGGATATTATTCACAGACACGAGAGAGGCAAGAAAACTAATAGCATTGCTCGCCACCATGGCTTGACCCCATCTACTGTCTCTACTATTTTCAAGTCAGCAGACTCTATTAAGAAGGCTGGTGAGACCGTATCTCCTTGCAAGCTAAAAGAACCACCTGAACTCGTGACTCTGCAATGGATAAAATGGAAAGCCTTGTGGAAATATGGTACATAAGTTTTGCATGTGGTACAATGATGCGCCCTTTGTTTACATTCCACAGGTTGCCAGCTAGCGTCTTTCCCGCTCCACTCTCCCTCCCTTCATAAATTTAAGATCATCAACATTATAAAGTTACTTACATACATGCGTTAGTGTACATTATAAAGACTTAGTCTTAAATTAAACTGCTTAAATGTTTAACTTCATAATTCTTACTTTCATTCAACCTTTTACTGTACTATGATGCACTCTTGCTTTGTTTAGTATCAATGGAAGTTGAAGTCAGGGATTAAATTTGTTATAATTGGTTTGCTTAATGAAAATTCGCAGTGAAAGTTTTTAAGGAATGTAACCCGTTCATTAAGCGGGGATTGCCTGTAATATATATATATATATATTGCCTATATATATATATATATATATATATATATATATATATATATATATATATATATATATATATATATATATATATATATATATATATATATATGTATTGATGTGTGCACAAATTAAGATATATTCTGCTTCTGCTGTGTTGCATATATACATACGTACTTTGTTATTTGCTGTGATGTGCCAAATGGTGATGGTGCACACTGCAACTCACTGGTAATAGTAAAGTGAGAATTTCCTTCCACAATTGTTTTTTGTCTGTGTCCTTTGCTTGCCACCAAGGAGAGGCTGTGCTGGTGGGGCTGCTGGAGAGGCTGTGAGGATGGGAAGGATGGGAAGGCTGCAATTTGGATTCTTTATATAGTGTTAGGTTATAAAAAACTACAATGAACTGTGGTGATGTTGGATCTTATTATTTACTTACCTTGTGAATTCATGAAGCAGTTTCATGCTTTTTGTTCTTATTTTCTTGGCTATAGTTTCCTCTCTCCTTTCTCTTTCTTTATCTCTTCCTTCTTTTCCCTTTTTTTTCTTTCCTGGTAGTCTTCTTTTTGATATTGCAATAGTTGTATTCCTATGTAATGAAAATACTACAAAAATACTGCAAACTAAATAAATTATGAAATGAAGCTACAAATTCCTTGAAAGAACATCAGTGTAAGTGAAAAGTACATATGTAAAAAAGAAAGAAAGAAAACTGTGTTCCTGCAAAGTGTCTCTCCAGCAATACAATTTATGTTTTTTGAAAGTCAATAGCTGATCACTAAATATGTTTCAATATTTAGATGCTGTTATTCTATCAATTGAATTTTGTGTATTTTTTATACATATTTGTTTTCTTTATTTCATATTCATTTATCTATTTATTAATGTATTCTAAGGTTTGCTAAGGCTTTGTTTGAATAGTGTACATGCATGGCAACTGTTCTCATCATGTCAGTAATGAGCTAACACAATGCCTTTCTCTCAACCAGCTGCTGTCAGTTTGGGGAGGCACGTCCCCCACGGCTGCAGCGCGCCGCCGCGGCCACTCCTGCCCTATCTGCTCCAAGGCCTTTGAGACGCGCTACAAGCTGGAGCGCCACCAGCTCACCCACACTGGGGAGAAGCCCTACGCCTGCCCCTACTGCCCCCACCGCTGCAACCAGCGCGACAACCTCAAGGCACACATCGGCAGCAAGCACCGCGAGTACTACGACCCCAACAGTGTGGACATTTGAGTTGCTTGATGCTTGTGTTGTGTTGTATTGGGACTTGAGGGCCTTACTGAGCTTCTTGTAGGGACTGCTGTTATCATTATTATTTTAGTCTTTTAGTAATCTAATGTTTTGCTAAGTTAAGATAAATTTCAGTTAATTGTTTTGAGAATACATATAAACCAGTTTAGAATACTTGCTTCATGTGATATATATATATATATATATATATATATATATATATATATATATATATATATATATATATATATATATATATATATATATATATATATATATATATATATATATATATATATATATATATATATATATATATATATATATATATATATATATATATATATATATATATATATATATATATATATATATATATATATATATATATATATATATATATATATATATATATATATATATATATATATATATATATATATATATATATATATATATATATATATATATATATATATATATATATATATATTACACACACAAACACACTCAGATTAATGATAAAGCTTTCATTCTAAATATTTAAAAGTGCTGTATCGTTTGTTGATTTATGAAATAAAAAAACAAAACACTTGTTGAATATTTAACTTTCTTGAAGTGTGAGAGGAAATTTTCCAGTCTTGAAGGTGAGCTGTGCCTCCCTCACTCTGTGGTTGGTCAAACTCTCCATCACTGTCCATCCTTCCCACTGACTGTGAAGAAGCTGTGTTGCTGAGCCTGGTCGTCCTCACCCTCACAACCACCACTCCACTGCCTCTGAGAACTTGCCCTTGTGTTGATATTCTCTGGTCATTAACATCCATCCTTCTGTTTTACTTAATTGACATTCTTCCCTTCACTAATATCATCATCAACAATTCTTCATTAACATTCCTTTCTTATTTTGTGAACATCCTGAAGCCTTGGTGTCCTGCCCTTGCACTGAATGAACAACCTGGTTGTGGTGGTGCTGGTGGTGGTGTTGCTCCTGTTTCTGCTGTATCTGCTGACTGGACTCTGAGTATCATAAGTGTTGTAGAGTGGCAAGTATTCATGGTGAGTAGCTTATTCAAGTTTTATTGGCCTTTCAGTTAGATCACTTGTCTTTTGTCGTTCCACTCACAAGCTATCAACCCTTCTTCTACATATATATCCCCATGTCGACCCCTGTCCTGGCGTGAGGCCCATTACACATTCCTATAGTATTATTTGTTGAGATTCATTGGACATCACTTGGTAAATCCTTTTCTCCCCCTCTGGAATGACAATATGATGAGTGTCCATAATAGTTTGCAGTTTGGACAGTCCCATTATTTTAACAAATCACATGAGCAATTGAATTAATCAACCCCTTCAGTACTGGGATGCATTTTTACCTTGCATTTTTGGGTGTGATTAGACCGTTTTATTGATATTAGGAAGGGTCTTTGGAGGTCAGGAGATTAATGGCCAGAGTCATCACTATTTTAATCCACACATAAGTTTGTGAAGCTGTATAATATCACCATACAGTAACCAGAAAGAATATGGAAACGCTTCCTGGTACTGAAGGGGTTAAAAATTATAGAAAAAGTGGAGCTTGCAAGGACCTGAAGCATCTATCGAATCCCTCTTACTGAGATCGAAGCTTCGTGTGAGTAGCAGAAAGCATGAAAAAGGTAATATATATATATATATATATATATATATATATATATATATATATATATATATATATATATATATATATATATATATAACGGGAAAAGATTTATGAAGATAAGAATAGAAATTTGCAAAGATAAAAAAAAAAAAGAATAGATAAACCATATATAAGCAGGAAGGTTGAAAACTTATAACAGGGGAGTGAAGCAATAAATGAACCACAAATCACAAGAGGAAGAGCGCAGATACATGTGAGGTGAGGACTGAGGAGGCAGTACGTGTGGCGCTGTGAGCGTCTACAAAGCAGTGGGGAAATTCCTGAGTGTTTTGGTGCAAGACAAGGGTCAAGGAGGAGGAAGAGGTGAGGGTGGAGAGGAGACCGTGGCTGTTCATCATCACGAGTACTGGCAGGTAAGATGAGGATGTACAGTAACTATTCTCTACTACATAACTAGCCACCTTTCGTATCTAATGCTTAACTGGCTCTCTTAACTAATTTACTTCTGTGTTTATCATTTGTTTTTGGGTAAAGTGCACCATAATAACAGTGAAGAGTAATTTTCAACTAAATGTCCTGCCACTTCATAATTTGCTAATGGTAGTTAACAATCGTGCAGAGGGCTGGTGCTAGTTACTCAGTGGTGCTGCAGATAGTGTAACAGTAGTTGATGGCCTCCACTGATGTGGGAACTATTTTTATAAGCATGTCTATGCGAGCGAGCACACACACACACACACACACACACCGCGTAGTGTAGTGGTTAGCATGCTCGACTCACAATCGAGAGGGCCGGGTTCGAGTCCAGGCGCGGCGAAGCAAATGGGCAAGCCTCTTATGTGTAGCCCCTGTTCATAGCAGTAAATAGGTACGGGATGTAACTCGAGGGGTTGTGGCCTCGCTTTCCTGGTGTGTGGAGTGTGTTGTGGTCTCAGTCCTACCCGAAGATCGGTCTATGAGCTCTGCGCTCGCTCCGTAATGGGGAAGACTGGCTGGGTGACCAGCAGGCAACCGTAGTTGTGAATTACACACACACACACACACACACACACACATTAATAACTAGTTATTAGTCACTCAATATGCAGTTTCACCGAACCATGGAATCTCTAACGTGACTTACGTTTTTCTTTAGAAATGTAGTGAAATGATTGATGTTATATTTAATTTCCGTTATGAGTTTTTTTTAACTTCAACTTATGCCTATCTCTCATTCCCACCGAGCTTGGGGAACCTGTGGGAAGTCGTTTTTTTTTTTTTTTTTTTTTTTTTGTGGGGGAACATCAAATCAAGGGAGGTCGGAAATCAAGAAAATCAGTAAAAAAAAAAAAAAAAAAAAAAAGGATTGGGGGAGGAAAGGAAAAAAAACGAAAATACTTTAATGGTGACGGCGGCAGCTGGATGCAATGATACTTTATGTTGAGCAGCTACATTTCCGGCTTCAGCTTCTATACCAGTAACACCACACCCTTCAAGGGTAAGCCTTGGGGGTTGTTGCACGTGTATAACATCCTGAAATGTAGCGTTGGCAACACTGCTCAACATGAAGCATCGTCGCATCCAGCCGCCGCCACCACCTTCAAAGTATCTTTACAATTTTTTTATGATTTTGTTGACTTTTTTTTTTTTTTTTATTTCTTTTGCAATGTATATTATTCGATTTGATGCTTCCCCACCCAGAAAACCTCTCCCACAGGTTCCCCGAGATCGTTGGGAAGGAGAGGTAAGCAAGCATATGTTATGAGTTGAAAAAGTCATAATTCGAAAAGTATTAATTGAATTGCAACACAAATTAATTTTACGATCACTCAATTCACTACATACTACTACTACTACTACTACTACTACTACTACTACTACTACTACTACTACTACTACTACTACTATTAGCGTTACTACTACTTACTGTCTACTACTATACTACTATAAGTATAGTATTAGCGTTACTACGACTATTAGCGTTACTACTACTACTACTACTACTAGTATTAGCGTTACTACGACTATTGGCGTTACTACTACTACTACTGCTACTACTACTACTATATTAACACTACTAGCTGCTGCTGCTGCTGCTGCTGCTGCTGCTGCGATTGCCTTTTCTGGTGCTATGTATACACACAGATGAACAATTAAAAAATATGTACATGGACTATAATTATAAATTTCTTTTATGTGGAAAAGGTTAATCGGTCTTTAATTATGGGTGAAAGAAGGCGTAATCGTGATTATTGTAGTTGGTCTTTTTATCTGTTGAACAACCAACTACCATCACGTAATAAAGTAACGACCCATTACATTAGCATAGTGAAATAATTCGCTTATAAACACCAATCATGTTTTTCAGCGATCAACGAGCACGTGATTATGACAGCTAAATACTCATTATAACTAACTGCCTTATAACGAACGGTCAGCCTTCATCGGATTACAGAAGTACGAAGCAAGACATTGAGACAATGAAGCAGTGAGACTGACGCAGAGAACCCAACAGCCGAATCCTTCGTGCTGCATGGTGGTCACTGGTCAGACCGGCTGGGCGGTGGACAGGAGGCAGCTGTGGAAGGAGTCGCGCAGCAGAGGGAATACCAAGGCGAGGCGGGGAGAGGCAGTTGTCAAGGTGTCGAGTGAGGTGAGTGTTATTTCTGGTATTATCTTGGTATATCAGTCCAGATTACAGTAATTCGTCTTCTGCATTCGTATCCCAAAGTGCTATAGCTCGCCCACAGAGGAGTAGTATGGAAGTATCATTGTTTTATTTATTTATTTATTTATTTATTTATTTATTTTTTTTTTATTTATTTATTTTTTTATTTTTTATTTTTTTTTTTTTCATTTCTAGCGGTCTGGTGGGTGAAAGTTTGACTGTTCATTCTGTACACGTGGGAGAACAGTCAGGAAGTGGGCATGGTGGAGGAAAGTGTAACGATGATTGTATATACCTAGTTCAGTTTATGGAGCTGCTGAACGATCACTGATCACCACGTAACTAACTTCCTTATGACCCACGAGCATGGTATAATTATCTAGCCAAACTCTTTCAACTATGCCTACCGACCTCTACCTTTCCGTCATGCTGGAAGTTTGCCTACATTCAGCCTGTTCCTAAAAAAAGGGTAACCCTTCTCAAACATCTGTCATTTCACAATCTTTTATCTGATCGCCACTCGCCAGTATGGCTTCCGTCAAGGTCGCTCTACTGGTGATCTGGCTTTTCTTACCGAGACTTTTCTTTCCGAGTCTTGGTCATCCTCTTTTAGAGACTTTTGCTGTTGCGTTAGACATATTAAAAGCTTTTGATAGAGTCTGGCATAAAGCTTTGATTTCGAAACTGCCCTCCTACGGTTTCTATCATTCTCTCCTAGGAGGAGGTAGTGGACACCTACCGAAACGATAATATACTCCCAGCGAGGTCTAATAGCACTAATTCAAGGGGTGCTGTGAACTTTCCATTAAAGCTAGTTGTGATCTCGCTGAACGTTTCCCCTTGTATCTCTTAATTAAAGGGGACAGTCACAGCCTGTCTTCTAAAGACAACTTTCCTTCTTCACACAAAAACTACATGCACTCACCACACACACACACACACACACACACACACACACACACACACACACACACAAATATCTCCACCCCGGCCGGGTGGAGATATTTGGGTGTGTCTCTTTCACGTGTAGCCCCTGTTCACCTAGCAGTGAGTAGGTACGGGATGTAAATTGAGGAGTTGTGACCTTGTTGTCCCGGTGTGTGGTGTGTGCCTGGTCTCAGGCCTATCCGAAGATCGGAAACAATGAGCTCTGAGCTCGTTCCGTAGGGTAATGTCTGGCTGTCTCGTCAGAGACTGCAGCAGATCAAACAGTGACCTTAATTCACTTAAAATAAAAAATAAAAAATGGCAACACCAAATCCAGCCTTGAGGTCCCCTTCTGGGAGGGGACCAGAAATTCCCCAGTTGGATTGCTTTCTTGGTGTCAACCCAAATTCTCTTGACACCTCCCTCGACTTTTTCTACATTAACTTCTGCAACATTTGTGGTCTTAGCTCTAATTTTCAGTTTGTAGAACAATACCTCTCCTCTACTAAACCTCTTCTTTTTCTCACTGAAACACAGCTGTCTGAGGCAACTGGCAGTAGCCCTTCTTTGTTCCCTCTTACTTTATCCTCATTTTTGTTCCAAACCTGGATGTTGCGTCTATATATGCAATGACTTAACTTGCTCTTGTACCCATGCTCTGGAACTTCTGAGTTTTCCACCATCTGGCCTCAACTCAGTTGCCACTCTAACTAAATTCATCTGTGCTGTCTATCTCCCGTAACTCCTCTGACTATAGCAAATTCTTTGAATATTTAACTTTAAAGTGGAGCACGTTCTGTCCCTCTACCCTTTCGCAGTGATCTCCATCCTTGGAGATTTCAATGTTCACCACCAGCTTTGGCTTTCCTCTCCCTTCACTGACCATCCTGGTGAACTAGCCTTTAACTTTACTATCCTTCATGACCTAAAGCAACTGGTGCAACACCCTACTTGAATTCCTGACTGTCTTGGAGACACGCCCAATATTTTTTATCTTTTCCTTACCTCTAATCCTTCTGCTTATGCTGTTACCATATCCTCTCCGTTGGGCTCCTCCAATCACAATCTCATTTCTGTGTCTTGTCCTATTTCTCCAATTCCTTCTCAGGATCTCCCAAAGCGGAGGTGCCTCTGGCGTTTTGCCTATGCCAGATGGTGGGACCTGAGGTGGTGGTATGGTGATTTTCCCTGGAATGATTACTGTTTCCGTGTCAGAGAGCCATCTCTTTGTGCTGAACGCATAACAGAGGTGATAGTGTCTGGCATGGAGACGTACATTCCTCATTCTTTTCCTCAACCTAAACCTTCTAAACCTTGGTTTAACACAGCCTGTTATTGTGTTATACATGATAGAGAGGTTGCCCACAAGAGGTACTTGAGCCTTCCATCTCCTGAATCTTATGCACTTTATATATCATGCCAAGTCTGTTCTTCAACTTTTTTTTTTTTTTTTTTTTTTTTTTTTTTTTACATTACAAGGGCACTGGCCAAGGGCAAACATAGTGTTGGAAAAAAAAAAAATCCCGCTGGTTGCCAGGCCCTGTTAAAAGAAAAGTAGAAAGAGAAAAAACAGAAAAATCTAAAAGGAGGGTCCAGTTAACGTAAGAGGTGTCTTGACACTCCTCTTTTGAAAGAGTTTAAGTCATAGGCAGGTGGAAATACAGACACAGGTAGAGAGTTCCAGAGTTTACCAGTGTAGGGAATGAAGGAGTGAAGATACTGGTTAACTCTTGCATTAGGAAGATGGACAGAATAGGGATGAGAAGAAGTAGAGAGTCTTGTGCAGCGAGGCCGCAGGAGGGGAAGGCATGCAGTTAGCAAGTTCAGAAGAGCAGACAGCATGAAAACAGCGGTAGAAGACAGATAAAGATGCAACATTGCGGCGGTGACTTAAAGAATCAAGACAGTCAGTTAGAGGAGAAGAGTTGATAAGACGAAAAGCTTTAGATTCCACCTTGTTTAGTAAAGCTGTGTGTGGATCCCCAGACATGAGAGCCATACTCCATACACGGGCGGATAAACAAACACGCCTTCATAAATAGAAAATGTCAAAATCTTTCAAACTCAGACTCCCCTCGTGACTTCTGGCATCTGGCCGAAAACATCTCCAATAACTTTTCTTCTTCATCTTTACTTCTTTATTTCTTCCTGATGAAACCAGTCATCTCTTCTGTCTCTAAAGCTGAACTTTTCTCTCAAACCTTTGCTAACAACTCCACCTTGGATGATTCTGGGCTTGTTCCTCCCTCTCCTCCTCCCTCTAACTATTTCATGCCTACAATTAAAGCTTTTTGTAATGATGTTTTCCATGCCTTCTCTGGCCTAAACCCTTGGAAGGCTTCTGGACCTGATGGGATCCCTATTGTTCTCAAAAACTGCTTTCATGCTTGCATCTTGCCTGAACAAACTCTTTCAACTATGTCTATCGACTTCTACCTTTTTCTTGCTGGAAGTTTGCCTACATTCAGCCTGTTCCTTAAAAGGGTGACTGTTCTAATCCCTCAAACTACTGTTCTATAGCTTTAATCTCTTTCTTGTCTAAAGTTTTTTAATTTATCCTGAATAGGAAGATTCTTAAACATCTGTCACTTCCCAATCTTCCATCTGATCGCCAGTATGGCTTCCGTCAAGGTTGCTCTGCTGGTGATCTGGTGTTCCTTACTGAGTCTTGGTCATACTCTTTTAGAGATTTCGGTGAAACTTTTGCCGTCACGTTATCAAAAGTTTTTGATAGAGTCTGGCACAAAGCTTTGATTTCAAAACTACCCTCAAACAGTTTCTATCCTTCTCTCTGCAATTTTATCTCAAGTTTCCTTTCCATCCGTTCTATTGCTGCTGTGGTAGACAGCCACTGTTCTCCTAAATCTATTAATAGTGGTGTTCCTCAGGGTTCTGTGCTGTCACCCACTTTCTTTCAGGCAACCAACCCTTTAGGAAGTCAACAGATCACACAGGGATGCCACAGAATGCCTGACTTGTGATCTTTCTAAGATTTCCAATTGGGACAGAGAAAATCTAGTAGTTTTCAGTGCCTCAAAAACTCATTTTCTCCATCTGTCAACTCGACACAACCTTCCAAACAAATATCCCCTCTTCTTCAGTAACACTCAAGTGTCTCACTCTTCCACACTGAATATCCTTTACTAATAATCTTGACTGGAAACTTCACATCTCATCTCTTGCTAATACAGCTTCTATGAAGTTAGGCATTCTGAGGTGTGTCTGCCAGTTTTTCTTGTCCCTCCAACTGCTAACTCTGTACAAGGGTCTTATGGAGTCTGTATGGAGTACTTTTGTATGTTTTTTTTTACCATTTCAGCTTTTCACAGGAATTTCTGGGCTAAAGGGGGATACTTTTTGGGGTACCTCCTATCTCAAAGCCCACCCGCTAGGAAACCATTGCCCCGAGCGAGGAAGCCCAACCTACACTCGGATCGTGGACAGGATTTGAACCCGTGCACTTGGAGACCCCTCAGACCCCAAAGCATGCATGGTTCCACTATACCATGGCGGCAGGGTTCCACTCACACAGTTTTATTCGATAGGGTGGAATCAAAAGCTTTTAGTCTCATCAATTCCCCTCCTGACTGACTGTCTTCAACCTCTCTCACCACCAAAATGTTGCATCTCTTTCTATCTTTTATCGTTTTCATGCTAATAGTTCTACTGATCTTGCTAACTGCATGCCTCCTTTCCTCCTGCAGCCTCGCTGTACAAGGCTTTCTTCCTTTCATCCCTATTCTGTCCAACTCTCAAATGCAAGAGTTAATCAGTACTCTCAATCATTCATATCTTTTACTGGTAAACTCTGGAACTCCCTACCTGCTTTTGTATTTCTGTCTTCCTATGACATAACTTCTTTTAAGAGGAAGGTATCAAGAAATTTGCTCCTTAATTTTGACTAACTCTACTTATCTTTTAGAGAACCAGTACTGGAGTGGACCTTTATTTTTTAATATTTGTTCCCTTTGGCTTCTCTCATGCATAAAAAGAAAAAAGGCAAGGTGTGGTGCTTCTTGGGTAAATTTAGTCTTTCACCATACTCTCAATTCAGGATGAAAAGTTTTTTTTTCTGGTAGTTTTCGACCCATTTTGAATGAATCTACACTTCATTTCCATCATAAATCTGTACTTTTTTATATTCCCTCCTCCCTCCTTGCCTCCGAAAAGATAGTCTATCCCCTCAAAGTACTGTATTGCGATGAAAACTTAAAAAAAAAAAGATTAATAAAAAAGACCAAAATATTTGTACCAGAAAAAAAGTTTATTTATCCTAAAGTACCACAAAAGTAATAGTCCAAAATTTTGACTTCCTGCTGTGAAGAGTACTTGCTGCCACCACTGGTCACCACATGCAGGCTATGCCAACCTTTTTAAATTTGTTTATTTAACCAAAACTAACCCAATCTTTATCTAACCTAACCTAGCCAACGTAGCTTAGTTTAGGTGATACACACCACTGGTGTGTCTTCCTCAGAACAAATTGACTATCTAACCCAGTTAAACTGATCTAACCAAAGCAAACTAGCCTAACCTGACTAGCAACTCTAAAAAATTGATATTACGCTGTTACCTTATTTCTATATGCACACACGAATGAACACACCCAACTGTGTTCCTGTCAGTCCATCACATGTGTGGGTGTCACACTATGTCAGCTTGTTCCCCAAAAAAATGGTGAATCTTTAAAAATTGTTGTCAATGTTATAAATTTACATTGGATATGTATGGGTCCAAATTATGAGTACTCAGAATAAGAAGCTCTACATGATGAAAAAGAGTAAGAACAGCCATGTTGATTATGATGAAAGAGTATGAAAATATTGTGTTTTGTCTAGCAAGACAGCAGAAAAGGAAGAGGCATGCAGTTGTAAGATCAGAACAGCCGTTAGTATGAAAGTAATGAGTGGAAGGTAGCCAGAGATGCAATTACAGCATTGTGACAAGGGCAAGGCATGCTGAAGGCTGTCAGAGAACCTAATAAGATAAGTGTCTTTGATTCCACCCTGTTCAAGAGAGTGGCATGAATGGAACCTTCCTCCTATTGTGTGTAGTGTACTCCATAACTGTGTGAATGGGCGAATAAGGGTCCTGTACTACAGAGGTAGCACTTCAGGAGATGAGAGAGGGAGTGACTGTTGAGAACACAACCTCATAGCAGCTGTATTATCTGTTCTAAAAGCCACACTATTAGCTTGCCTATACAATTGTTGTCACATAAATTAATTAAAATAATCCTATACAGTTGTGAAATGACACAATTTAGAAGCCCAAGCCCTCAGGAATCATTCATGTAGTATTTCTCTCCTCCTGCATCAAAATTCTTCATGCCATTGATTAAAATCCTTCACAATACTTTCCATCACCTTGCTGACCAAATCCTTGGAACGTTTATGGACCTGATGGGGACTCCTATCGTTCTCGGAAACTGTGCCTCCATGCTTGCACCTTGCCTGGCCAAACTCTTTCAACTCTGTCAACTTTCACCTTTTCCTTCTTACTGGAAGTTTGCCTACATTCAGCCTGCTCTTAAAAAGGGCAACCATCCCAATCCCTCAAACTTCCTCGTATTGGTTTAATCTTATCCTCATCTAAAGTTTTTTATCTTTCTTCAACAGGAATATTCTTAAACATGTCATTTCCTAACATTCTATCTTGATTGCCAGTATGTCTTGCATTAATAAAGGTCGCTCCACTGGTGGTGATCTTCTGACTTTCCTTACTGAGTCGTGATCATCCTCTTCTAGAGATTGTAGTGAAACTTTTGCTGTTGCCTTTGACATATAAAAAACTTTTGATTAGCACAAAAATTTTATCTCCAAACTGCTCTCTTGCAGTTTCTATCCTTCTCTCTGAAAATTTATCTCCACTTTCCTTTCTGACTTCTGCTGCTTAATTGAAGAACCATTGATCCACTTTATGAAAAGTTGCATACATAAGAGGAATATGTGTGATGATAATGTAATAAAAAGGTGTCTCCATATTATAAGTTAGGAAAGGTGGAGAGTTTGGAGCGGATCTCCTAGTGATTAGAGGTCTCACAGTGAATACAGATAAACCTTGGGCTGCTTATGTGAGAGGCATATGTGTATAGCTGGTGTTATTGTGTACATATGTGACTGAAAAGAGGATGTCATGGGGGTGAGAAAGAGCCTACAAGTGAAGAATTGAGCAGACATTAGATAAATAAATTAGCATGTCAGTAAGTAATGAAATCTAGGGAAACTTCATTGGTATGGAAATGTAGAGACAATTATGATAGTAAATGGCCAAAAGTGTATAGGATTAAATTTCTTATAGTTTATTGATCTGTTGCTAAATTAAGATCTTAAATGTTATTCTACATTTAATTTGTTATTCTACATACAATGATGTAGTGATGATCTGTGCAAACTTCCTAGGAAGCACAGGGTGATATTGATAATATAACATCCTTTGAAATAAGTTTATTTGAAGTTTGGCACTTACAAAGTAGTCAATGATATGGGAATGAAGACAATAATAGGATTCAGTAATTTCTCTACATACAAAAATCATACAAAATTAACAATGATTATCACAGTATTTCCCTATGAATAAATAAACAATGTTGAAATCAACATAATCTCCTGAGACATGGATGAAGAGATTAATGATAGATACACACACTATCCTTTGCAGTGCTGGATCAGCTGAGGGAAACCCTTCTTGCCACTGGAGGACTGCTTCATCAGCAGCTCTCGGACTTGCTTCTGCAGAGAAAAGGAGTACAATTAGTATATATAATTGTATATATAATTGTCTATATAATTGTCTATAGTTTGTATTTTCCAATAATTGTCTATAGTTTGTATTTTCCATTTTCAGACATGACTTGTAGGTGGATGGAAAATAGAAGTATTGATGATTACAATTGCATAGCTAACTGTTGTGGAGGTATGAGTCAAAGTAAATCATAGTTACATATAATTATAGCATAAAGCATTTGTGTGAAGAAAACAAGTTTCTTGAACATTAGTATGAATGAATATTTGGTGGTTTACAACCACATTCACAGGATTTCACTTTGATATGTTGCTTGGAGTTAGACTGCATAGTTTCTTATTTTCAATGCTAAAAAACTAAAGGATCTAACCAAGGAAAATTGTTTAATGAGAATACCAGCTCAAGCTAGAATATAATAAACCTCTGTGATAAAAATAAAATGTATATAAACTCTTCTCTCTTTAAAGTTATGAGAGTTTGAAGTTTCAGGTAAATACAGAAGGAAGGAATGGATGGATGGTGTGAAAAGAGAACAAGCAGAACAACAAGATCCTCCAATTCTACACTCACTGGAGAAAAGTGAAGGTCATTCTACCATGATTAACCTTCCAGTCAATAAACAATTGATCCAGCTACTGAAGATACACACATGTTGCAGCACAAACTACACATGTCCTAATGACACATCTTTAAATAAGACTGTCTTGGATTGAATAAGTTGAAGGAACATGTCAGGACCCAATTCAGCAAGGCACTGTTTATCTGTAAATAGTTGGCGGTTGAGACATTCAATGGTTTCTAGCCAAGACTGAAAAACGTAGTTGAGGCATTTGAGATTTTTGCAAAGGACCAAAGAAACCCAGCTGATGAAGGTGGTACCTAATTGAGTTGAGAACAGTAAATGTCTCATCCATAAAGTCCCTACCAGCTCTTATGAACCAACTCAGTGCAGCGCAGACTGAAAATCCTTATCTTGGTGGCAGCATCCAGAGAGGGGTACCCCACCAAGTTGAAGGCTTTCTTGATATCAATAAATGCAAAACAAAGATCATTAAACTTAGAAGTGGCTTCCTTAATAAGTTTCTGAATGAGGAGGATGTTTCCCCCTTTCTCCTCTCCATCATCAGTCCAAAATTAGGAAGGGCTATGCACTGGTATATCCCACAATAGGAACAAGAAATCTCATCACCTCAACCAACAATCAAGCCCAGCAGGGCAGTCAGACCCTTTAACTGGGACACAAGCAGCAACACACAATGCCCCCACCAAACGGCCTCAGCACCAACAACGGCAAAGAGATAAGTCATGACCCTGCATGGTGCCCTCCATGACATGCCTGTCACTCTCAGTGAGGAGACACTGGAACACGATGCAGCTGATGATGAAGCTGCTCGCCAGGCCTGAGTCACAATGTTCCTGACAATGTTCCTGACAGTTCTAGGATCTGGACACTCCTCAGTCAGGAGACAACCATTGCCATCTCTGTGTGTGGTTGCCAGCCTTCACCCAAACTAACAACCAACAAGATGGAGCACCAATTTATTGAGGACACCAGCCCTGTGGGGTCCATAAGGCTTGGTCCTACAATAGAACGTGCCTATGGACCAAAGAAGCTACAGGCAATATTTGAACAGGACCTGAATGTGGTGCTCACACAGGGGATATTAATACCACCAACTTCGAGTGGTGGGTAGCAGCAGGCTTCACACTCCACACTCTCATTGCCACACGGCACTGGTGAGGAGCGCCATTCCTCATTGCAGAGTTGCCGTCCCAGTGCACTGCGGAGAAGGCATGAAGGTCCTGCGCTCAAGATGGTGGGAGGCCTCCTGCTCCTAGTGTATAACATTTACAGCAGCCAGCAACATTCACTGGAGGTAGGAAAGCTCCTCATCCTTGCCTCCCACACCATCTCCTTGTGGTGGATGACCCCAATGCCCACGACTCTGTGCTGTTGTCACTATTCCCAGTCTACAAGATGGATACCCCACCCCCCCTGGCTGTGCTGCTCGAGGATGTCCCTCTCCTTCAATTCCTCAACACAGACAAGGCCACCTATACAACTGGTGGGGAGTAAAGGCGCTCTACCCCATTCTGTTGTCGAGTGTCCTTGCTAACGGAGCCATCTAATAGGTGCACCTCATCCTCACCACAGACCACAGAGCACTGGAATATCAGGAGAGCCAAGTTTTAAGCCTCCCTAGGCAAGTGGTGAGCCACCTACCAGCTGCCTGACAACCTCCACTGGCAGGAGAGGGACCTGACTGCCACCATCTTAAATCTAGCCAGTGCAGCGGTACTACATGCAGGCAGTACATTCTCTGGTGGACCGTGGACTATAGGACCCCTGTCCTTATAATGCTCTCCCCCTAACACCAAGGGTGCCATGAGAACCATGCTAGGAGCACCAAGGTGGAGCTGCTCATGTCTTGCTGATCAAGGTCAGCCTAATGTCCCTAACCGCAGCTGAGGATGACAGCGCACTGACACCTTCACTAGCAATCCATGGTTAACTACAGATCATCCTGGCAACAGGCAGACCTCTGCACCCTCAACTTCTGCCCTCTGCTGGGAAGGCACACTGCACCAGCACACCCTCATGGCCATGGCTTGAGTTGCCAAGCCTGATATTGCTGTCTACTAAACCGACAGGACTTGAGTTGGTGGTCATCCAGCTGGCCCTGAAGCATGCCCACCACTGCCAGGAGGTCACCATGGTATTGCATACTGACTCCAGGGCCAGGCTTGAGGTTGTAGCGATGATCCAAGGTTGTGAAAACCACGTAGAGTTGGTTGGTGTAACGTGACATCAGGGCAGCTTTGAGGGTTCTATGGAGACATTCCACCATGCCGTTGGCTTCAGGGTTGTAGGCCTTTGTATGATAAACTGAATTGCCTATCAGCCCCAAGGACATCCATAACTGTGCTATGGCCTCAGGCCACCTAGTTGAGTGGTCAACCATGGTGAATAGGTAACGATGCCCGGATGACAGTGGAAGAGGACCCACAACGTCCACGTGGATGTGGGCGAAACGCCTCTGTAGTTGGTGGAAGGAACCAGTGCCTGACTCTGTGTGACGATGAACTTTGGATTTCTGGCAGGAAATGCAGGATCTAACCCAATCCCCGGCATCGCGGGAGATACCATGCCATACAAATTTCTGCGTCAACAGTTCTGTAGTCACTCGCTGTGAAGGGTGTGACAGACTGTGGCGGCGAAGAGAATCTGGTATCCATGGGCACGGCTGCCCAGTACTGATGTCATAGAGGATGGTCTCGTCAGAACCGGGAAGAGGCACATCCTTCCACTGCAGGGCTGTGAGCGATGTTCTCGCTGCTGCTGTCTCAGGGTCTCATAGCTGTTCCGTGGCGAGATGAGCATAGTTGAACTGGGTCTATTGCAATTCTGGAGGCATCAGCCACAGGGTTCCTCTTGCCTGGCAGGTGCATTTGAACTCGGCTATAGCTGAGAGGTGACGGCACTGCTGGGGGGACCAGGCATCTGACTACCTAGTAAAGCCATGTACTAAAGGCATGTGGGTCCTGTCTGAACAGTGAAAGTGGCACCCTCCAGGAAGTGATGGAAGTGGCGGACAGCCTGGTGAACAGCGAGTAGCTCTCTGTCAAAGGTAGAGTAGTGTATTTCACCCCCATGAAGTTTGTGGCTGAAGAAACTCAGACTGTCCATGGATGAGTTGTTCCAAAACAGCGCCAATCCTGATGTTGCTAGCGTCCGTGGTGATGAGGAGAGGCTTACCAGGGATTGGATAAGGAAGGAGGGTTGCTGAGGCGAGAGAGAGTTTCGCCTCCCAGAAGACCTGTGCTTGCAAGGAACCCCAAACCAACTCCCTGGGTTTGCCTGCCAGAACTTCATAAAGTGGTGCCATGGTGGATGCAATCCTGGACAGGAAATGGTAAAAGTTGACCATTCCCACAAACTCTTGGAGGGATATGACCATAATGGGTGTGGGGAAATCCTGGATGATGGTAACCTTGTCATATAAGGGCAAAACACCCGCAGGAGAGAGGTGGTGGCCTAGGAAATCAACCTCTCATGCCCCAAAAACACATTTGTCATAGCGAACCACCAGGCCTATTTTGCTGAAGGCATCCTAGGACCATGGAGAGATGGTGTAGGTGTGTTCTTCCTTTGAAGAGGAGAAAATGAGGATGTCATCAATATAGCAGGCGCAGAAGGGTGTATAGTAACAGCGGTTTTTGGGATGTCCTCAGGATGCATAGGAACCTGGTAATAAATAACCCTTGAGCTGCAGGTGAGCTTGTCAGGGGCCAGACACCAAAACTTGATGAATACAGGTGGGGCCATCTTTATGTGGTGAAAAATACCATACTTCGCTGGAAGCTGAGGCTGCTGGCGGAGTTCCGGCTTGAAGACATCAGAGTACATGGTGCACATAGGTAAGCGAAGGAATCAGTTGCTTTGACGACCTGTAGCTGCGGCAGCGATGGGACAGTAGAAAGAGAAGTCGTGTCAACTAGCCGACAGCCAGCGATGTCCGTGAGAAGCTGGTAGTGCAAAAGGAAGTCTGCCTCAAGGAGGGGAAGGGTATAATGTCAGCGACAATGAAACTCCACCTGAATGTGCTGACGGCCATACGTTGGGATAGGAGTGCTGTTGGCCGTGGTGAGCTGGACATCGGCTGCTAGAATGGAAGGGGTCTTCCATTGTGTTGCAGGAAGGAGGGAACAGGTAGCTCCTGTGTCAACCAGGAAGCACACCCAAAGAAGGATCTTGGAAAAAGAATGTGTTGACACCGCAATGCACAACAGCCAGGTTACCCGTTTTTTGGCCACGTGCACCCCTTGGAGCCGAATTTAGCGTGATAGAAGCAGAACTGGTCTGTCAAAAACGTCTTGGTTGCTGCTGGGCACTGCTTCAATCATGGCTGTGGATTGTACTTCTGAGTGAGGGGCTGATGAGTTCTTGGTAGTGGGCGTTGTAATGTAGCGACGTCGTCCTTGTTGTCTTGTGGCGGCGGGAAGATGTCAAGAGGCACAGCGTGAATACGTGGCTTGAAGCCCAAAGAGCGTCAGTCAGGTGATCAGCTTTTTCTTGTAATTCATTCTCATCGATTTCCTCTGCATTGGGGATGGCAGCACAGATGGATTCGGGGAGGCGAAGGAGCCACAGTGCCCGGAGGAGATCTAGTTGACGAGGAGTCCCATCGGGAGCTGGAGGGAGCCTTGCCATGGCCCTCATTTCCTGGAAAGTGTTGGAGGGTTTCTGGTCGACAATGGTTTGTTGGGCGAGTTGAGGAGCTGCGTTACTCGTGCCGCTGGTGACGGTGTAAAACGCTGCAGTAGGTAGGCTTTCAGGTCGGCGTACTCGATGGCATTGTCACCCTTGCATTCCAACCATTCTGAGATGCAAGGAAAAATTTTGTCCAGCAGAGCCGACAAGACGTGGTCAGCACGTGTGGTGGCATTGGTCACTCTTCTGAGGCAAAATTGCACCTCTGCTCAACGAAACCAAGGTAGGGGTGTCGATCGAGAAAGGCAGGAGCTGGACCTGTGTGACTGCTGCCGATAGAGCTGCACCGGGAGTGGAAGGCATAGAATGATTGGCAGGCCTCTCCATGGCGTCAAAAAGCTGTCACTCCGGGGTCACCAATGTAGTGAACATTGATGATCGCTACAAGCATTCAGGTCCAGCAAGGAGAGAGAAGTAAACACGATGATTGCTCAGAGTGATCTGGTTTTGGTTAAAAATACCCATATTTATATATAAACTTCACCTGGATCAAGTACATAAGTCAGCGACCAATCAGCGTATAGCATGGCCCCTGCCATGCGCTCCGTGATCTGATATGGGTAGGCCGCATGTTTCCGCCAATCATCATCCAGCGTGGCTCCCAACCTGGGCCTCGTGATCATGTTTGTGGTGCTCGGCCGCCACAAGGTCTTGCAGCAGCCACATCCCGATTATAATGTTGGGCTCTTCTCTGCCATCCTGGGTAGCCTTCAGAGCCTTGTTGCACAGGTGCAGTTCAACTGGATACCCAGCCATTTGGGAATAGTGAGCAATGAGGCTGCAGCCAGAAGAGGCGCAATGGGTCCCAGGATGACTTGTCATATTCTCCAAGCCTATGGCAGGTGAAGGCAGAAGCAAGGCACGCTGCAACCCACCAATCACACTGATTACAGGAGGGAATCAGGAAGCAGGCAGGCAGGCACCATGGTATGTTGTTGCTGCCACCGCTTACCAGTATCAGCCTAGGGCAGATGGTATGAGGCTGGGTTACTGCACTACTTCCTGTCCTGCCCAGTGACTGCCGCCCTCAGACCAGTGCATCATCCACCACACACCCACAGATGTGATGTTACAGGTGCTACGGGCGGCATCTCTACTTCACTAATGTGTAACTGCCTGCCACAGCTGCAGCAGCACAGAAAATGGCAAGTACTCATCTCACCATGCCACTGGTGGGCTGATGCCCACTTTGACTATTTGTATTTATGTTATTATATTTATTTATGTATGTACAAATATTCAATAAACATTTATTAATATACTTAATGTACAAATATTCAATAAACATTTATTAATATACTTAATGTACAAATATTCAATAAACATTTATTAATATACTTAATGTACAAATATTCAATAAACATTATTAATATACTTAATATAATAATAATCACACACTATTCCAGCTTATCTGATGATCTTCAATTGATGCGATTTTGAGAGGATAATCTTTTAAGAGAACTCTTAGAGATACCCTGGGTGTATTGAAAACAGACAAAATTTAATATTACTCACCACAACCTGAGGGGCAATGAACTTCATGATGTAGGACCACATGAGTGTGGCTACATTCATCATGTGAGTGTCTGTCAGGTCAGCCCAGGTCACGATGCACCAGAACAGCTCCAGGGCCACGGGGCCACACCGCTTCTCATGCACACCACTAAGATTCTGCAAGTTTGAGAGTGGATGATGAAGGAGATGAGGACACACAATCTTATCCCATATCCCTCATGCATAAATCAATACACATAGAAGTGCTTCTCTATGTGTGCATACATGTCTCCCATTTCAGACTTTTTGTCTTTTGTATCAACAGTTAAATCCTAAATAAAAATAGTACCAATGGTTAGAACAAATTCATTATCTATCAATGAAAATACCAGGATGGGCCAGACAAATTCTTTTACTCTGCTTCCCAATGAAAAAAATACCAGGATGGGCCAGACAAATCTTTTACTCTCCTTCCATCAGCTCACCATACTACATACACCCTGTACCTGTATGTGAGTGACAACATCTTGTAGGAGCAGTGTTGACAGTGAGTTTGCTTCCTGGCAAACCAGTGGGTCTCCTCCATATAAGGCATCATTACCCTCAACTGTAATAAAGTGTACCTTGTTAGATATAGAATTAACTTACCCAGTTCATTAAACATCAAACATTATAAATAAAAATAATAAAATACCTACCAAAACTGTTGAACAAGTTTTTGCAAGCTGAAAATCAGGATATCCTGAGTACATTAAAAGAACAGTACTAGTGGTAGAAAGACTTACCAGAGTGAATATGATAGGGTAAATCATCTTGACATGCAGCAGAGAGTGCATGTAAAAGTGTAATTGATAAGAATGCTTGAGTATCTGTTTCTTTTGGCCATGAGAATGAATGGATGGCATTGGTGAGTCCCCGAAGCAGGTAGAGCGGAGGAGAGGCATCAGGGGGGTCTGGTGTGGCAATGAGTGTTGAGGCCAAGTTTGCTGTCAGAGTGCGGAGAGTGTCGGCAACACTCCCTCCTTCTGCATCTTGTGAGCTGGCAACCTCCAGCAACTCCCTGATGGCTGCCTTCATGCAGGCATCTCCTGAAAATCAGAATATTTGTAATTGTACTCCATAATAATTAGTCTACATTACTTTTGCCTGCTTATCCATGCAAGAAAACACTTCTCAAAATTGACAGGTTTTCATTTCCAAATTTTCTCTCTAAGGTGGCAATTCACCAAGCTGCCTTGGCTCCTCCTACACTAATGGGTAATGCACATGGGCAGAAGTGAGTTACTTGCCCATTGTTTTCCCCACATCTGTCTGTGGGCAGACAAGGAAACTGCCCATGATGGTAGGCAAGTGATTTCACCGGGCACTATCTGCCACACCCAGCAGTGCATCACTACCAGACACACGAGGTTACAACAGAAGCTTTGGAGCCATGACTATCAATTTATCAGGGATTTACACCAAGTCAACACCAGAACATCATGTCTGCCGCTCTACCTAGCAAGAATCACAGGTCAACTGGTAAAGCCCATTTGTGTGGACAGAGTTTGAAATATTTTGCATGCTCTTATCTTTCAGGCACAAGCATTGTATGCCCATAAATTCAAGGAACAAAAGCATATAATGAGCACCCATTTCTGAAGAGAGCATAACAGCACTCACCTTGTCCCAAGCAATTATTGAGAAGGGCCACATTTCCTGAAAGAAGGTAGAGTCGCAGGCGAGTGGCAGAGGAAGTGAGTGAGGGCACTGTGATGAAGCAGTAGGCAGCACACGCCCGAACAAAGGCTGCTGTCTTGCCCGAGTGTTGGCCGTGAACCACCTGCCACGTGGCCACAGCCAGCTGACACACACACTACAAACAATAGGATAATCTATCAGAAGAGTCATAACAACTATCTTATCCAAGTTTACTTATTAACTAAATATATGTTACAATCTGTTCCAGTGATCCCTAGTTGCAACAGAGATTAGGTGTTGCTAGCATAGATGTAATCCAAAGTTCACCTGAATGAGGGCAGCCAGCACACTGTCCAGGTTTGAAAAAGCAGCTCTTGCATTGACATAAAAGTCCAGCTGTTGCTCAAAGTCTCTTCCAAAATTCACTTGTCGAATGAATGATATGATCAGCTGAGAAAGTTGTCGCCTTTCATCGTCTGTTGTCAGGGCACTGGAAAGAAAGCAAACACTCTTAAGTTAATAATTGACTTTATAGACTTGTAGACTATTGTAAAATTACAAGGGAAAAAAAAGGAGAAATATTCTGTAACAATAGCAAGAATATAAAACAGATCTAATAGTGGTCCAAGCTTTTCAGTTTTATTCAATACTTCTCAGTTTCACATAATATACATCAACCACAAACTTTATTGAGTCATGCAGCGCCCCACAGAAAGTGAGGAGGTGCTGGACGAGTGCCGGGTCAGTGATGTGTCCTGGGTGGTGACTCAGCAGTGCCTCCACCACACCCGTGTCACTCCATCTCCAGCACTCACACTGTCACGCTGGAACACACTCAGCAGGCCAAGGAAGTTGTTCTGGAAAGCCAAACTTCAAAGAGACAAGGAAAACAACAACTCAGTACAAATGTATATAAATTTTGAAGCAGTGTGGGCAACTATGTTCTGTGCCAGATGAACTGTCACACACACCATTGAGAAGAGGGAGTGAGGGTCTGTGGAGTTGGTGAGTGCAGTGGACACCAACATGAGAAGGGAGGAGTAATGCATTTGCTCCTGGGTCCGCTCTGCTCCCACATGCTTCAGAACATCTCCAAGAAGGGTGTTCACTTCAAAAGACTGTGTGGAAAATGAGAATAAAAGTATGAGAAAACTAACGTGGAAAATGAGAATAAAAGTATGAGAAAACTAACATGTTTCATTTGAGCAATTCAGCCTATCATTAGTCTATTCTATTCACATATATGGATACTTGTTTTGTTGAATTGTAGTAAAAATGTTGTGTGACTGTGTATGATCAATGTACTAATATTGAATAATAAATCATTTCACATTTGACTTCTGACTAAAAAGATGGCACATAAACAGCAGAATATTGCAAAATCCAATATCCCCAACAACCTGGTGCTCACCGAGAAGTGCTTGGCAGTGTACTCCAGCCACACACCGGCAGTGGCAAGGTAGTCATTGGTGAGAGGAATGTGTGTGATGAGCTTCCACACAGCATTGAGGAGAGACAGCTGCTGCTGCTGGGCAGGAGGCACCTTGTTTACACACCTCCCCAATGCTGACAGTAATTCATGCTTGCTCTTACCTGAAGTAATACCACAAAACAATTAAGAATCTTCTTTCAACCAACAAGAAAAAGCTGAGATCTTACTCAACATACCCAAACACTATAAACTGACAACACTATTTCATTTGATCTACCTACAAACCAGGCTGAGATCTCTCTTACTTCTTGGTTGGAAAAATAGATGCAAGGCACAAATCCATAACACAGCAATGAACACACTGGTCTGCCCACAATAATGAATCCTTACCTGAGTAAGGGCAGGAAGCAATGAGCTGAGTGAGAGGAAGAGCGTGGAGAGCTACAAAGTCATTGGGGAAAGAGTTGAGTATGGCGGCCAACATCAAGTTCTGGCCAAGACCTTCTGCTCCCTCACACATCCGCACTACATTCTGATAATATAAAAATGAAACATATCACTAATAAAAACAAATTTAGTCTCTTCATTGCTTATTTCCACCTTGCTGTTAACGTTGGTGTCTAAGATAAACAATGCGGTCAGGAATGTCTAACAGGTTTTTAAAGAGTGTCTTGTTCTCAGTAAGTTGTAACATCACCAAAAAGGAAAAATATCTTGAGATATTTTATCTAGTGTGTGTGAGAAGAACCAACCTGCAGTTCCTGGTGTGATGCCCGCCCTGCCAGGCACTGCATCATCCACTGCAGGGGAGGAGCAAACACCCGCTGCCAGCACGTCTTTGTCCTCCCCCATGTTCATGTCCGTCTCTCCCTCCGGCCACGTGTCCTGTGCCAATGACAACTTTTCTGGCATCAGGAAATAAGGTTCCTAAATGCTGAATTAAAATTTTTTTTGTATTCATATTAACTTTCAGATTCTGCCACTTATGAACAACATCCCTTCCTGGCCCAGGCATACTCTGACATGTGTATTCACGGACAGTGCTCCAAGAAAGACACAAACATGAGGAAGCTTATTAATTTGTTAACTAATAAATTTCAGACAACAAACTCCATCAACATGAACTCCATTTCTTAGTGAGGAAAAAAAAACTAATATTAAACACAAGTGATTGTAGGTGACTCCCCCAGCACACTTACTTGCAGCCGAGTGAGAGTGTGCAGGAAGTCCTCAATGGTGGCCACAATGTAGTGAGTGAGGGTGGGCACAACATCCACACCCATGCGACACACAAACATGCGGGTGTAGGCAGCAATCAGGGGGTCTCCAATGCCTCGGGTCATCTGGGCAAGCCGCACCAGAGCTTGTTCACCCTCTCTGGAAGAAAACACATTAATGAATGAGATAGAATAGCATAGAGTAAAATAAAATAAAACAACAAATCAAAATTAATAAATAATAAGTGACTGTACAGTACTATTTCAGGAATAAAACAATACAGTAATTTACACTTAATACAAATGGGGACAAAAGGATATGATCAAAAGTTACAAAAACTGAACTTTGTGCAAGTCTAACAGTAAATGTGAAACTAAAAAGATAAAAGAAAAGTATGAAGTGCATGACAAGTGAAGTGTTTGTGGTTTTCATGTATCATAAAATGAGCATTCATGGGAGTCTTACTTTTCATCAATGAGTGAGTAACAGGGTAGAAGAGCAGCCTCCAGGTACAGCCTTGGCAGCAGCTCCCTGACGGAGGCCACTTTGTAGAACCAGTTACGGGCTGTCTCCTGTGCCTCCAGTCTGGCGGTACTTGCACTGCTGGCTGGTGAACTGTGTGACAAACAATACCACCAATGTGTTAAAAAGTAAAATAAGTCCCTAACTCCACCATTGAGGGTGCTTTAGGACTTGACTGGTTCGGAAAATGTTGTGTAAGGACATTCTTACCCTGACTGCCATAAGGAGTAAGTCATGTATACATTCTTAAGACAGATTTGTTGTATCTAACAAATTATGCTTCTGTGAAAGCAAGGTTTTCAGTAAAATGAAATCACAAAATATTACAATACAGGAATGGAAAGACTGAGGGTATGGGGAGTGAAAAGTTTAATGGTGCAGAGATAATATGTTAAAATAAGAGTAGATGGAGATAACTGGGACTATTGAGGGAATTCTGAGCATCAAGCTTTGGAAAAGACAGTTACATCAATAGGTAACATTAAAAAAGTCAACTAGTTATGCTCTACATACTAAAGACTTTAGGTTTAAGACAACAAAGGAGATGAATAACCTGCTTACCTTTCATTGAGTGCTTTCTGCTTGAGACGATGGTACACCAGGTCAGCCAGTGTGCTCAGGATGTCCATCACCAACACAAACTTACTCGGGTAGAAGTGCTCAGGTGCCGACAGATTGAGCAGCTTCACACACTGCAAGGGCCATCACCACACTCTTCAGCTTTACTGCACTCACAGAAAGGTCATACACACCACTCAGGGGTCAAAACTACTAAAAACATGAACTTCATCAAGAACATATGTGGTGACTCTGAAAGACTGGGCATTATACAAACTTGTTCTCATACTTAAGGAAATTATAACTTGAAATATCAATTGCTGCTGTATTCTCTAAACATAATATAAAGGATGTCAAGCAAACAGTAAATATGAACAGAGCTTAGAAATCAGATAAAAGAAACAAATAGATAAATATAAAAGTATTCTTTCACTCAAAAACAAGTGTTAGCAATAAACAATTGCAAACAGTACTTTTGTCACTAATGAAGATCAAAGACAAAAAATGCAGAAGAAGAAGAAATGAAGAAGAAGAAGCTGAAAAGAAGAAGAAGCTGAAGAAGAAGAAGAAGAAGAAGAAGAAGAAGAAGAAGAAGAAGAAACTGAAGCTGAAGAAGAAGAAGAAGAAGAAACTGAAGCTGAAGAAGAAGAAGAAGAAGAAGACAAAGCTGAAGAAGAAGAAGAAGAAGAAGAAGAAGAAGAAGAAGCTGAAGAAGAAGAAGAAGAAGAAGAAGCTGAAGAAGAAGAAGAAGAAGAAGAAGAAGAAGAAGAAGAAGGAGAAGAAGAAGAAGAAGAAGAAGAAGAAGAAGAAAAAGAAGCTGAAGAAAAAAAAAGAAGAAGAAGAAGAAGAAGAACAAGAACAAGAAGAAGAAAAAGAAAAGGAAAAAGGAAAAGAAAAGAAGCAGAAAGAAGCAGAACAACAACAACAAGATGAAGAAACAAAAGAAGCAAACACAGAGGAAACAAAGAAGAAGAAGAAGAAGAAGAAGAAGCAAATAAAGAGGAAAAACAATAATAATAACAATAATTATAATAATAATAATAATAATAGTAATAATAATAATAATAATAATAGTAATAATAATAATAATAATAATAGTAATAATCATAATAATAATAGCAATAATAATAATAATAATAATAATAATAATAATAATAATAATAAGAAGAAGAAGAAGAAGAAGAAGAAGAAAAAGGAAAGGAAAAGAAAAGAAGCAGAAGCAGAAGCAGAACAACAACAACAAGATGAAGAAACAAAGAAGCAAACACAGAGGAAACAAAAGAAGAAGAAGAAGAAGAAGCAAATAAAGAGGAAAAACAATAATAATAACAATAATTATAATAATAATAATAATAATAATAGTAATAATAATAATAATAATAGTAATAATAATAATAATAATAATAATAATAATAATAATAATAATAATAATAGTAATAATCATAATAATAATAGTAACAATAATAATAATAATAATAATAATAATAATAATAATAATAAGAAGAAGAAGAAGAAGAAGAAGAAGATGAAGAAAAGAAAAGAAAAGAAAAGAAAAGAACAAGAACAAGAACAAGAAGAACAAGAACAAGAACAAGAACAAGAAGAAGAAGAAGAAGAAGAAGAAGAAGAAGAAGAAGAAGAAGAAGAAGAAAAAGAAGAAGAAGAAGGAGGAGGAGGAAGAAAGAGAAGAACCAGAACAAGAAAAAAAAAAAAAAAAAAAAAAAAAAAAACCTGACCACAGCACCACAGCACACCTGGATGGCAATCTTGAGCGCCTTCACCCGCTGGTCGGAGCTCCAGGCCTCGGTCATCTCCTGCTTGAGTGCACTGAGGCGGTTGGTGAACTCCCCCTGCGTGAGGCCGCCCACCTCCCGCACCACCCCGCTGCCAATCTCGTCCAGGGTGTCCATCTGCTCCAGCCGTGCACGGATTCGCTCACTGCCACTCATTCCTAGGGATTCATGTCAGTGGTCAGCCAAGGAAGGTTAGATACATTTTCACTTGCAAATAATCATTCCTAGTAACAATCAGATAAATTTTTGCTATCTATGCTAATGCTGAACTAACAGGGAGCATTTCAAAGATTACTACATTGATTTCTTTGCTTATTCCCGACTCATTCCTAGTAATCATATTAGTGCTGAAGTGCAGAGGTTGTCAAGGTGATTACACAAATATTTACTTTTAACGATTACATCAATTTCCACTCCTGCTAACTCTTAAAACTCATGTTAGTGCTCAACCAACTGGGTTTTTTTTTAAAGATAATTGATACGTTTTTGTTTGCTGTCATTCATTCCTAAAAATTAGGTTAATATCAAACCAAACCAGAGCATTTAAAGATTAGCTAAATTTTCACCTTTCTCTCTCTTTGCAGTCATTTACTTTCCTTTCCTGAATTAAAACAACTACATAAAAACTTTCATCGCTGGAGTTCATGTAAGCATGCAAATCACAGTGTTACTTCATCACTCCTCCCTAGTGAATGTGATCTGCTCAGGGGGTGACATAAGACTCAGCAAGCTTTGCACCACACCTCACACAACAGTCACAGTCAGTGCTGAGCCACACCGTGCTGCAAAGTCTCACCTTGTGCTCGGTGTCTTTCAGGGACAGCAGTCTGAGTCTTCACTACACCTGTTAAGGAAAGGTCGTGAAAATTACCTGCAATGCTAGAAAAATATTGATGATACACCTGCAATCTACCACTGTGTACAAGATTAAATTATCACCATATTGAAAAGAAATGAAATACAGAAAAAAAAGTTAAAATGTTGACTTACTACTACTTGGTATCATGTAAAACACTATCAGGTTCAGCCTAAGAAAAAGCAAGATTTCTGAACTAACATTTTAAATTAACAACACTGATTAAAAAGCAGCAAATGAAATAGAAAAGAGATTTCCAAGACGACTAACTATTAAAAATTAAGCTCATCTTATGGGAACAATCATTATGTAAGCAAAGATGGGACTGAGAAACCAACTGACTATTATGAAAAGCAAGTCTAAAGAGAAAACGTGAATGAAGACAACTTCCATCTTGAGATAAAGATATAATAGCTGATGAGTGTAACTGAAGTAGTGAAAGAGTTTAAGAGCTCCAGTTCCATCCATACATTAGCTAGTAAGGAACTGCACGGTCAAAGAAACACACTGAATATACGGCTTAATCAAGAGTGAATGACAAAGAGGTAGGTAAGGACAGACTCAAGCATGCAAGGTGGTGGTCTAGTGTGATCTATGGTACACAAACTCACTCTATGGTACGGTACAGTAATCTCCCCACAGGACTGATTAAGTAATAAGATGCAAAGGTCTGCACACACACACAGTATATCAATATGACTGTTATTACTATTAGTCATTACCATTGTGCTTAGACTATTAGATTATATAAAGTGTGGCTGTGTGCACACTGATGTTGTTATTACAAGTATTACTATTATCATTATTATTGTTGAGAGAGAGAGAGAGAGAGAGAGAGAGAGAGAGAGAGAGAGAGAGAGAGAGAGAGAGAGAGAGAGAGAGAGAGAGAGAAAGCAGCATTATCATTCATCATATAGTGGTAATATTGCATCTATTCTTAAAGTGTGTTACCCTGACTTTCACTGCACCATTCCTTCCTTCTCCTTCAAGCAAGGCTCAAACTTTACAACTAGAATGTGATTTTTTAAAACTAATTAATTTATTCTTTTTTATGTCATAGCCTATAGCACCTGTAGGTCTACTTGAAGGGTATGGGAAGCACTGTCCAACTTCCACCCATTAGCGGCACAGGCAATTTTATTTATAGGGGTACCCATATTGGGCCCATATCACCACCCAAGCACATCTTTGGTGTAAGGCAATTATACCTCCACCTAGAACCTGGGCATCATGGTGACAATATAACCTATCCCCTTTCTCTCTCTCTCTCTAAATAAATAAATAAATAAAATACAGGCAACCCCCACTTAACAAAGGGGTTACGTTCCTAAAAAACCCTTCATTAAGCAAATCAATCATAACAAGTTTAACCCCTGACTTGAGGTACCATTGAGAGTAAACAAAGCGAGAGTGCATCATAGTACGGTAAAAGGCTTAATGAAAGTAAAAATTATGAAGTTAAACATTTAAGCAGTTTAATTTAAGACTAAGTCATTATAATGTACACTAATGTATGTATGTAAGTAGCTTTATAATGTCGATGATCTTAAATTTGAAGGGAGGGAGAGTGGAGCGGGAAATACGCTAGCTGGCAACCTGTGGAATGTAAACAAAGGGCACATCATTGTACCACATACAAAACTTATGTACAGTCAATCCTCGGCTATCGCGACTTCGGCTATCGCGTTTTATTGCTATCATGCACCCATGAAAAGCTGCTAAAATTTCATTATCGCGACCTCAGATGCCTGCTATCGCGCGCCCCGCCATGACGGCGTGGAATATCTGAACGCTCATTGGCCAAAACCGCCTTCCCGCCAAGATCAATTCGGCTATTGCGTTTTTGGCTATGGCGCGGCTATTTTGGCCCCAATTGGGCGCAATAGCCGAGGGTTAAGTGTACCACATTTCCACAAGGCTTTCCATTTTATCCATTGCAGGGTCACGAGTTCAGGTGGTTCATTTAGCTTGCAAGGAAGATATGATCTCACCAGCCTTCTTAATAGAGTCTGCTGACTTGAAAATGGTAGACAGTAGATGGAGTCAAGCCATGGTGGGAAGCAATGCTATTAGTTGTCTTGCCTCTCTCGTGTCTGTGAATAATATCCAGCTTCACTTCGAGAGTAAGAGACTTCCGGGTCTTCTTAGCAGGGCGTTTTAGTGGCATGTAGAGCGAGGGAAGATGAGCTGCTGCTGATGCTGTTATTGTTTTGAACTAGGGGAGTGAGTGGTGCACGTTTTATCCACGAGAGGCACTGGTGTATTCAAAAGCCTGTCGGCTTGCGTGATACGGCAGGGCTTTCAAACTTGGAAAAAATCATCTGGAAAAAACTTTGTTAAAGCGAGTTTGGTGTTCGTTAAACGAGCAGATGGTGGTAAAAGGAAATGTTCGTTGTAGCAAAATTTTGTTGTGTGAACCTTCGTTAGCCGGGGGTTGCCTGTAATAATAGATAATATAATAATAATAAAAAAACAATCATGATACTAACAGCACAACTATTATGACAGCAACAACTACTACTACCTTAATACTACCACATACATAATGCAGTACATATATATATATTTTTTTTATACATACTTTGTCAATTTACAACCTCTTATGGATGCAGTACAGCAAGAATCACAAAGGCATATCTTACACATACACACACACACACACGTGTGCATACTTTTAAAGTAAGATTGGATGAGTGTAGATATGGAGACAGGGCCACACGAGCATAAAGCCCAGCCCTGTAAAACTACAACTAGGTAAACTAGGTAAATACACACACACCTATAGAAAGGCAGGACTGCTGACCTGTAGATTTATTAACACACACAAAGAAGTGCAGCATTGCTGTCACTCTGCTCCTGCACTGCCACCACTCAAGCCACCTGCCACACTCACCTACTCACACCAGGTAAACAGAGAGGCAACCACCTGATGCCACCCTCTCTCCAGCTTCTAGCCTCAGTTTATCAATTAGTAGTCTGTTAACCTACCATTAATACTACAACAAGGCATTCTTTCTATTACTACCACCATATCAACTGTACTCACTTCCTCCCCACCACACTGTCAAACCTTCTCCTCACTCCATATACTGACTGTCACCTCTCTAGTCCACCACCATCACCACCACCACAACCAATTCCACCCTAGCTATCAATGAATTAGTTACTTGGATCTCATTCCAGTTACACAGACATTACATAGATACAATGGATGTGTTCGTGCAGATGTAATATATTGGATCTGAAATAAGCTCACATAATCTGGTCTCTGTCTGCCTTCACTGAGCTTAGGTAGATCTCTCAAATTCACTTGTTTAATAATACTTACTTAACTTCACGAATAATGGAGAGAAGAAGGAGAGTGGATTTTGACAGCATTGTACAAATTGAGACTAAAAATAGAAAGAATTAATGCATTGTACAAATTGAGACTAAAAATAGAAAGAATTAATGCAAGTGAAATTCACAGATGGAGCTCCAAATGTTTATATAGCTTTTTACCATGTAAGAATTTGTCTATGAATTTATAGTCATTATTGAAAACATTATGCCTAGTGGTAAGGACTATACTCCTGAACACAATGGTATTATCAGACTTCAGGCAAGACTGAAAAGTAAATAAGCAAGCACTGTAAGACACTAAAACATCCTTTCTTTCCACCTTATTGAAACTCTAATAACACCATCCAGTTCAGGAAAATATTCCCTACTATAAGGCACTAGTTTCATGATGGCTTGAAAATTTATTGAGATCATGGAATAAAAAGTGATATAAACATTACAAAACAAACAAAATTTCTGATGAGAGGACACAGAAGACAAAGAATACTAATTGTAAAACTGTTTGGACAGTACAGGAAGACAAAGAGATGAAGAATGATGGAATATCTATAATGATGTCAGAGAGAGTAAAATATATTGCAAAACAGTAAAAATGCAAGAACATGGTGCAAATATAATAACAAATAATCAAACACACACATAAGCATTCTGAGAGCTGCTCCTAACATCCTATGCAGCACAGCAAACTCTTGCCTCATGACAAAAGGTCACTTGCATCATTAAAGACCTTGCCTCTCACAACAGTAATCATATAAAAAAAAATATATAGTAATAATAATAATGTGACGAATATTTTCAGAGAATCAATATTAGAGTGGAGTAAGAGATGCAATGAGTTGTGATGACTGTGTGAAGTTACCCTGACTTCCCTTCCTTTGCATTCAGACCACTTCTCAACACTCCGTTTCATCCCTCGCCCAGTGCACTGTCTGGCCACTCCTTCAGACCTGCCATGCCACATCAATCCTCTTCAATCCTTCCATACATCAAACATCATCTTCTAACACTAAATAAGAAAATAGAGTAGATAAAAATAAATAGTAATAACAATAATAAGAAAACAAAATAAATCTTAGTGATTGATTCCATGTTTGTAGTTTCATATCATGCATAAAATTCATTAAGATACCTACTTTGCATACTGTGGCTTTTGTGTCTCTACATACTTAGTGTTCCCCTCCCTTCCCAACACACCTCCATTCATCTAGTGCTTCACCAAATTACAAGTGGCAACTAAACAATTGTGGTTTCCAGTCTCATTATGGTGCTTTGGTGCAAAAAAAAAAAAAAAAAAAAAAAAAAAAGACAACACTACAGGGTTTGAACAAGAAGGGAAAAGAAGTCTGATATTGCTTTCTACATGGGAATACAAATCTGATGTGGCTTCTACATACTCATTTTTATATACTGCATTTCATAAAGTCTCTCCTTGGGCGAATGTGTGCACTTAGCTTTGTTAGGGTTCTCAAAGATGTCATGGGCATTCACACATTCAAGGTTACACCATTTACCTCTTCCCAAGTCCTCTATACAAAAAAAGCTGCCTCACCTAACCAAGATGTTATGAAAGTGATCAAGTTACTGAGACATTAACATGACCATTACAGCACTACTATGCTTACTCTACACTCACAGATTCATGAGTTCACCAACATATTCTGAGGGACATTCTTTGTAGGCACCTCCCACCCAGGCTTTGTGATCCCTACACTGCACACATCACATGGCTCAGTGAATCAGTGATGCCTTGGACTCTGCTGGCAAGAGAACAGACACACCAACTACTCTACCAACAGTACCAGTAGGGATCTTCTATGGACAGAATGCTACTCACGTCTGTGGGATGGGACAGCTCTGCTCTCAGCTGACCAGTGATGAAAATGGGACAAAAACGGAAAAAAAGGCACTCAACATATATTCCTAATTTTGTAAAAGAATATTATTAAATAAGCAACAAATATTTGTACACAATGATCAGTCATTCTCTCATTCATGAATAAACTTTCTTTCTATCATGGAATGGCAGTGACAGGGATCCACGTGGCAGCTTCCAGTCACAACAAAACATGACCATCAAAATGAATTACCATGACATGGAGGCAAGTACCCAAAGACTAGTCAAGTGATACAAACCAAATCTTCAAATGTAGCACCTATTTGCATCAAAAAGGTCTTTTTCAAACCTTATCAAAAATTATCTAAATGAGCAGATCTCCTCACCATGATCACAATTGCCCAGAGAGCCAGCTGAGGCAGCCACAGCTAGTTTGTTACCTCTGTGTCATCACACTGTTGTCCTTTCCTTCTGTCATGACTCTAACTTAACAATTCCAACTGCTAGTGGATCCCTATCATCTAATGAGAAAACTATGGACTGGCAAGAATGAACAAGTCTCTGGCCAAATTACACTCTTAAGGAGAAACAACAGCAGTTGCTCACTTCTCTCTATTAATAGCAAGATGCACAAGTACAGCAAAGTGAATGGTCAAGTGGATGGGACACATCTGTTGACTTCTAAGTCTGGCAGCCTTAGTGTGATCTTGACAATGTTACACAGAACTAGCACTATAACTTTGACATTTACAGTAAGATTTTTGTTATGGTGTTAATGACAAATATTTGTGAATACAGCATGACATAAAATCAAAGGGAAACTGGTGACTATTGAGCAAATTTATCAAATCAAGTAAGTAGATTTATATTTTTCTTTCTTCCTTTCATGTATGAGGAAAATTGGTCCAAGGTAACAAAAAGGGAGAAAATGAAAAGGTTCACTGATGATACCAGTCATTAAAGAGAAAGCCAAAAAGACTAATGAAGCTACCACTACTGTATACCATGTGCCTTCCATAAGCACAGTATACACAGTCAAAATGTTCATCATACTTGACCAAGAGGAAAGATTACATATCAGACTGAAATCATCATCTTTGACCCATGAATACTCATTCATTTTACCAGCACAGTCAGATGATGCCTCCCTGACTCAGACCATTCACTTCCCGTCCTCCATGTGGTGTTAGTGTCATTTATCATGTGCACAGATCACAGCAATGTTAGTAATGATGGCAGCAAAATGTGAGGTGGACATGAATACTGACTCATGGCTGCTGCTTAGGTGACAATGGCTTCAAATTTGTGAGAGCAGATGGCAGCGTGTTTAAAGATGATCAAACAACAAGACAAGTTGTGGATGATAAATGTGAATTTTCAGTTTTTACATTCATATGACTGAAGAGAATACAGGTTATGAATGAAGTGAATGCTGGTTAAGTGAGCATCTACTGTATTGAGATGATGTTTATGCAAATGTGTTTATTCAAAGCAAAATGCATGAAAGCTTAGTCTTGTCTTTGGCCAACCTACAATAATAATACTGATGACTCAACAGTAATGTTTGATAGAACAGCAAAGTGTTTTGTGGTGATGGAAGCAAGAATAAAGCTTGTTAATTGTTGGATGTATAAAGAGTATGTAGCTACTTGACATGTACTATAATGAAATTGGTATTGCCATAAGCATTACATATTGCTTCTATTTTTTAGATAATTTGTATGCTCAAAACTTCTTAAAAGACAAATTCATGTTGTTCTGAAGGTATAATCTAGTCTGCTTTCCTTGAAAACATGGATTCAAGATAGCCAATATATGGGAAATTTCTTCCATGAAAATGAAATAAAATGTTTCAATTCGATACCAACACAGTAAACCATTGATGAGTCAAGAACTGAAGCACAAAGCAAGGCTACACAGGAATGTCTGAATTGAGGCTGTTAATCAAGCTATTTAATCTGACTGATGCTTTCTTCCTCACAACTTTCTTTTGGTAGTATCACAACACAATCATTCACTTGTTCTAGTTCATATATGCCTTAACTTACCATCTCTCTCTCTCTCTCTCTCTCTCTCTCTCTCTCATATACTGCAATATTATTCACCACCCTTTGCACTCATATCTTTCCATCTCCAATTACTTATTTGCTCCAGCTTCACCTGCAGCAACAATCCTTAACCCTTACAATCCTGCATTAATTCTGGTTATTCTGTTCCCCCCCACAACCTGCATTTGCGAGTGAATATATTTTTTGCCAAACATTAATTAGTCTTAAAATATGAAAATTTAAGATGAAAATAAATAGGAAAAGACAGCAAGACAAAAATTTTTTTCAACACTTACAGCTAGAGAAGCGATGTGAAAGTCGAGATGTTGACGATAATCCCCTACAAAGTCGCACCACCAGAGATGTGACAATACGGTGAAAATTTGATATATTATGTTAGTTTTTCTTCACTTTTCAGTTATTTTGTAATTTAGATATGTTTCCATTACTTTAGACTATCCGCATCTTCACCATCTTGTGAATCATCTCTAGGAAACAATATCTCGGTCCATTCCTCTTGTGAGAGCGACTTCCTCCTCCATGACTGCCAGGCTCTGAGGGGATGTATCATGCATCCTTGACTCACAACTCGAAGATAATTGATGGCTAGTGATATGGCAACAGTAACGTACCTTTTTCAATATGAACTGAGGCGGGAAAATTTACGCTGTAAATGTGTGTGAACAGGCATTTTGACCACAAACATACATATACATGTACAGGACGGTAAGTGTTAAAGACCTGCCGACACCCATGACTGACATTAAGTTGTTACCAATGGTTTACTGTGGCTGGTCAAAGCTAATAGTACTTCATCAATTCATCTTCTTTAATGTCTTACTTTACATGTGCTAAATAATATGACTTTCTCCGACATTTAATGAACTCAACCATAAGTTCGCATTCAAACATTTAATTAAGTCAACCCTAAGATCATTCTTGTAAGCACGCTGGCAGAGAATAATCACTACAGCAAGAATAAACATGACCAGAACCCATTCCATCATCATATCTACTTGACCCACAAACTCTCATAGTATGATTAAAAAAAAGCAGAGAAGCAGCAACACATTACATTTACATACAGAAGCAAGAATGTCAGTTATCTGGGACAGCTCGACAGTCAGTGTAAAAAAAGATACAGTGAGTGTGAGTGTTGTTGCTGGGGTTAGGGTGTAGTGCTCACCTGTGTCCGAGGGGTGCAGGAAGCTGGACATGAAGGTGAGGGTGCTGGAGGTGGTGAAATTGGCCAGGATGTGGTTTTGGGTCTGTGTCCAGGTGGTGTGCCATCTGCTGGGGGAACTGGCCTCATCCTCCTGGCTGTCCTTCATGCCCTGCAGACACAACATCATGAAGCATACAAGTTTTTGGGATCTAAGATAATTTGGCAAAGTGAGTCACAATACTTTCCTTTCCCACCAGAGACTGACGGGGCTAAAAGTGTAAATAATGAGTGTGTGAATGAATGGTATCTTGTGTGGACTATCTTGTGAGGGACTGCCAACCTTGGATATATTAGAAAAATATAGATTGTTTTATGTATTGGTGTACATTTAATGCTCATGATGAATAATGAGTGATGTATTTCTTATCTTTGTCCCTCATGATGCAATAAGCAGCCCTTCAATGACAAGGTAAGTGAGCCATATTCTATTTCACACAAGTATATGCACCACATTACATCATGAACACTGAATTCCATGTGAGGGACCAGTGCTCCATACTTTAACAGACAAAGCCCCTGTAATATGTAAACAACTGGAAAAAAACTCAGCACATGTACACAAGTTTTTTTAATGTAATGGGATTCTGACAAAAAAAAAAAAAAAAAAAAAAAAAAAATTAGGGTATAATGTAAAGGATTAAGTATCAAAAAACCAAAAATTATCTTGAAACTTAATTTTATTTCTGTGTTGTCAAGTAATTCACACCTCATCATTTTCACCTTATAGATTAAATGACTACTTACTTTCTGAGAGGCAGTGTAGGTCTGAGCAGAGAGAGGATCAGAGGCTGCAAGGAGGTCACTTAGTGGATCTGGACCGTCATCCAGAACAGCTGACAACGGATCCATCACCATCTGAACACACAAGAATACATCAGCCAACACACTCAGTCTCCACTCACACTCCACCATGTCACTACAGCATAGCCCACACACAGTCACAGCTACAGCCAAACAGCCAACACCTTCCCTACACACAAGGTGGAACACTTCATTACAATACTTACTGACTGAATTAGAGTCTTTGGCTTCTTGTCTCGAGATGGTTCATATTCTTTGAGTGATCTGTCCCTCACCTGTGGATTAGATCATACACCATAAATGCACTTGGGTTTGTCATAAATAACAATGTATATTTCTATTTACTTTTTATGTATGTGAGAGGAATTCTGCTCAAGGACAACACAAATGCTGAATAAAAAAAAAAAACTTCACTAAGGTGCCTGTTTCCAAAGAAGTCAAAAGGATTAGCCAAAATTATGAGAAAAAATGTCTTGAAACCTTACTCACACAAACACACATAAATCTAAACAATCTCCTCAATATATGTATTAGCTATGTATAAAAAATCATAAACGAAAAATATCCAAAATTTTGAGGAAACGGGTTTGAAATCTAAGACAAACACACACACACACACCAAACATCTTTCTTGATACTGTATAAAAATTTCTCTCCTCCCTATTCTGTCCACCTCTCTAATGTAAAAGTTAACCAGTCTTCTCAATCATTCATTTCTGATATCTGGAAAACTCTGAAGCTCCCTGCCTGCTTCTGTATTTCCTCCTTCCTATGATGAATTTTTATGACAGAGATTTCAAGACAATTTTGCCCTATTTTTTTTTTTTTTCACAATTATTTGACACTCTGGAGACTGACACCTCAATGTGTTTTTTTCCTTTAATCTTGTTGCCCTTGGTTGGTATCCCTCCTGTATGAGAAAGAAAGACCAATATGCAAGACATGACATGTGCAGGTACTACAAAAGCAAGCGATGTGAACTGACCCCCTGCAGAGGATGAGTGGTGGCTGGCCGGGCAGTCAAGGGTTTCTTCTCCACCCCCCATTGCCGAGCCGCGGTCTTCCTGTAACCAAGGAGACACACTTAGGTTCAATAAAAAATAAAGTGCTGCAAGACTGTGGTCAGTATAGAGCTGTGCAATCAAAATGGTCTATATTATCCTGAGAAACATCATATTATCAACTGGTTTGTCCCTTTACCTAACCTAACATAGCAACTACTGGGACTAATGTTACTATATGGCATTCATTAAATCACTTTGTTGGGTGTTAGAAAGGCAAATTCTACATTTTATTTTGTTTACTCCCCATAACACTCATCCATGTACCTCCCCAAGGGTAATTAACCAAACCAAACACTATAACCTTCATTTAATGCTCATCACTAACCAAGCCCAACATTATAACCTTTTAGACAAAGGGGACGTGTATGTCTTTTTACCCACAATTTGATGCTCCCCCAACCAAGAACTCCAACTTCCCACAGATCCTCCAAGATCATTGGGAATGAGAGGTAAACAGAAGTTGGGGTTGAAAGTCAGTCATAGGCAACTCTAAAAACTATACATTTGCACCGGAAATTATGTACACCTTCAATCAATTGACTAAATTTCTAACCAGATAACATAAGTCACATCAGAGATTCACTGGTTGGGTAAAAGTCCAAATTCACACCATTTTCTTGATTTTCTCTGCAATTTCTTAATTTACTCTGCCTTCCTTTACATGTCAAAATTAGCAGTCAATTTACAGTTTCACCCAACTATGGAATCTATGGCATGGCTTATGTTTTTCTGGTGAGAAATGTAGTTAACGAAATGATTGATGTATATAATTTCATTGAATATTTTTTTGAGTTATGACTATCTCTCATCTTGGGGGACCTGTGGGAAATCATGGTTTTTGGGTGAGGAGCATTATATTGAGAAATGTGTATTGCAAGAGAGGTTGGAAATAAAAAAAAATCACATAAAAAACTCTGAAAATACTTTGATGGTGGCGGTGGTGGCTGGATGCGGCACTGCTCTGTTTATGTTGAGCAGTGCTGCCAATGCTACACTTCCAGCTGTATCAGCTACACCACACCCCAAAGGAGATTCTAACCAAACTCAACCTTATAATCTTCTAGCCAGGAGGACTGCATCCTCCCAGGGGTTACTAACCAAACCCAACATAATGATCTTCTAGCTGCCCCACAGGGGTTATTAACTAAACCCATCATCATAACCTTCTAGGCGAGGTGGGAGAGTGGAGCAGCACCAACAATTTTCTGACAAGCATTAAATTGAGGTGCAGCTACCCACCCCCAGCTAGAAGGATGTTGGGTTTAATTACCGTAATAACCCCTGGGAGGCGTCAGGGGGCGGCTAGAAGGTTATTATGTTTGGTTAGGTTAGTATCCTTAGCGGGGGCCCTGAGGAGAGACAGATCAACTCCCGGCTAGGTTATTACAATGAGTTTAGTTAATAACCCTTAGGAGGGGTCTAGGGTGGCACAGCTCCCCAAGGTAGAAGGTTATTACGTTGGGTTGGTTTAATATCCCTTGGGATACTAAACAAACCAAAGCCGCATCCAGTCGCTGCCACCCTCAAAGTATTTAAAAATTTTTATTATTTTATCGATTCTCGACCTCTTTTGCAATACACATTACTGGATTTAATACTTCCCCAACAAAAAACAGGGTAAACCTACAGAGTTTCACCACCGTGCCCTTTCTGGATGAAACTATTTTTTTCTGGTAGATTTCAGCTTGCTTTTAGTCAAAATACAACTTGTTTTTGGCGCAAATCAACGAATTTTTTTTTTTACAGCCCCGAAACATATTATGATTTGCATAAAAAAGCAACCGGTAATTCAATTAAAAACAAGCCGAAATCTACCAGAAAAAATTGGTTTCCTCCAGAAAAGAACCTAACCTAACCTAACTAAACCTAAGTTAACCTAACCTAATTAAACCTAATCTAACTAAACCTAACCTCAGGGGCCGTCGTGATTGGTGGAAATAATCATGCTTTTTTTTTTTTTCATTGGCCGCCGCTTCAGTTTCAAAGAACAGAACCAATCAGCGTAAACAATTAAGCGCATGCTCAGACAATGGTATGTCACGGAGCCTGCCGAGCCGCCGCGGGCGCATGACACCATCAGTGTGCGGCAGGGAGGCTAGTGTCACGGCTGATCACCAAAACACCAAAACACGCTTAAATTTAAAAAAAATCTGTGTCGCCATTCAAAAAGGTTGCACCTAGTATATATGGGGTTCAAATTATTCGTAATCAGGAGCTCTATCTCTTGAGGTAGGTAAAAAACACGTAGCTGATTGTGGTGAAACTCTGCAGTAATACCAAAAACTGCAATTTGCCACAGGCTTACCATAGCTGTTGGGAATGAGAGGTAAAGCATAAGTTGGAGTTCAAAAAAATAAGAAGTCGTAACTCGAAAAGTAATAATTTGCGAAGGAAATGACATATACCATCAATCAATCCACTACACTTCTCACCAGCAAAAACACATGAGCCACAAGAAGGTCTCCACGGTTGAGTGAAACTGCGAACTGAGCAGATCAGTGTCCACTGTACCTACATGTGCAGTCATTCCAGGTGACCCAAGTTGACACACAAGACACACAACACTCCCGTGATCCACACACCTGACTCACCGCCCAGCACTGAACACACACATCACCAGTCACCACCTGTCCCCGCGTCCCTGCACCAAGCCAACACAACAAACAGTGACAGGGAGGCAGAAAGGAACAATAAAGAAGAGACAAGCAGCTGCACTCACCACTCCAGCGCCATCACCACCCGCAGAATGTCAACAAACACGCCCACCAATCACCGCCACGCCTCGCCAGCCACTGAGAAGATTACAGGACACTTATTTTTTTATGATTGAATGAAGGATACAAGAGAAGAAACAGTATGAAATGTGGAAAAAGAGGAGAAAGTCAGTGGGAGTACTTAATTGAGAGAGCAGAATAAAGAGAATAGATGAACAACAGATGGCAGACTGACTTAAGTGTTACTATCATTATCGTTAATTGTTAGGGTTCCTATATGTGTGTTTTGATGAATATTACATAGAAATATAACATAGATGTGTAAGAAATTCAAATATATTCTAATAAGTACGTACCATTACCAAAAAAAAATATCGAAATTAACATGTTTTATTTCCTAATAAATGATGATAGCAATGCAAGAAAATTATGTGCTTAAGATATAATGATGATAACTTAACAATGGCTATTTATTCTGCAATACTCGTCATACACTCTCTGATTTAATTTCATCTGTTTATCTGATTTCTTTCTTATATTAGTTTTGAATGAAAGCCTCTGATCTGTCAAACCAGCTGGATATCGCCCAGATAATCCGATCATATATACATATCTCCCTATACATACCATCAGACTGCACATCACTTTGTAGTTATATTTGATATATCTACTGCTTATATACATACCTTTCTACACTCAAACACTTACAGGGAGTCGATTCTATTAGTCAAATGAGGGGGGGGGAGGGGACTATGAGCAAGGGAACAAGCGTAGTTATTTTTTATTTATTTATTTATTTATTTATTTATTTATTTATTTTTATTTTTTTTTTTTTACGAGACATTTTGAGACCACCTGCAGTATGTTAAGGTATATTAGTCTATGCTTGTGCTACTTGAAATCTGACAATGTCTCTTATAGCCTACTCTGTTTTCCTGCATGTGCTAACACTAATAGTGTCTCATAACTATCATTTATCAATATAAATTATAGTAAAACTTAAAAAGGTAAAAACTTAAAAAGTAAAATATGCAATGGACAACTCACCAAGGAAAAAAGGAGGTTGGGAAGCAAATCATACTATATCCTCATTGTTTCCACTTTCATGGAAATTTGTGTTACAGAAGGAAATTTTTAAGGAAATGTAAAAATCTGAGGAAATTAAAAGATATCCAGCTTTGCCAAGGAATTTTTCTAAGAAAATATCAATGTATGTATGTAGCCTAAGTACTATGTAAGTGTGCACATAATACACAATTAATAAACCTTTCTTAATAATAACACTAAGAAAACCCACACGGGGCCACACATACACACAAACACGAGCAGAACATCACTTCTACACACGACTCGAAACACACCTAGTCAAAACACTCAAAACTAATCCAAAACACACTCAAAGCACCATGAATACACCTCAAAATGTCCACAGAGGTGTTCCTTACAGTTAGGCAAACCAAACACTTATTGCTTGTGGCCCCTAACTTGATTAAAGCAAGGGCGAATTCCAACCGATTTGACACAATCAGTCACTGCACACAGCTGTGCTCATGAATCTAGCTTTCTGAACTACCTTGAAGGGCCCCCTGAGTCAAACTCTTGGCTAAATATTGCGGCTTGGCTCCTCTTCCGCTTCGGTTTTTTTTTTTTTTTTTTCTTCCTTTCTTTTTTGTCTTTTTTCTTCTTTCCATTGCTTCATCTACACGTCTGAGCCTAAAAACACATCAAAACACTACATATTAAGCAAAATATTGAAGTGGAGATAATTAAGTACTGTGGCTTGACGGCTCCTCTTCCTCTTCCTGCAGTCTTTCTTGTTCCTTCCTCCTCATCCTCAAGATGTGGCACCACCTTGAATGTGACGTCGTCAGGGTGAGCGGGAACAGCGGTGACTCAGCTAGCTATGTAAATAATTCTAAAATGATTTATAGGAAATAATGAAGTCATAGCCGAATGCTTGATACTTTATGACTTAATAGTTCCTTTAAGTAATATCCAAAAAAATTAAACATTTCCAGCCTAACTAGTTTCAAAGTAAAGTTTAAATGAACTATGGTAAAAGTATAGAAATATTTTCACTTATAAAACTACTAAAAACGTCCAGTCATTTCGACTTTATACCTCTTTTGAAAAATATTAGGCAATGTGAATGATCTTCTCAGGCATCTAACACTTTCCTAGAACCAAAAATGAACGTGTTAAAAGTATTTATGTAAAAACAAAAAGACAAAATCTACACTCATTAAAAACTCTTGTAAAGTCTAGCTATTTTCACTTGGCGAATACACTAACATTTTACATAGTATGAGCTATCTTTTAAGGCATTATAGAATGAATCACGCTATGACCCCAAAAAGTACACAAATAAAAGAAAATAAATTTACCTTTAACAGGACTAAACACCATTATAAAACCCAGATATTTGACTCAATGGTAGTGTGACGTATTTAAGAGAGCATAGACGATTCTGTAATACCATAAAGGCCCAGTTATAGCTAGAAATAAAAAATCCATAAACGTTAAGATGAAATTTTTGACTATTGGAAAAGCTCATACTTACACCATAAAACAACACTAAACGCCACATGTTTACCGAACAGAGATGCAGAAAAGATTTTCAAGACACCAAAATATTCATAGAAACCATAAAATCATACCATGGAAGCGCAACATGTTATCGTTAGCAAATGTATAAAAAAAGTATTAGAACCTGCAGGCCGGAGCAGGCTGCCAGGGGTCCCAGGGATAACCTGGGGAGGTGGGAGTGGTGGGGGCCACTAAGATCGGTGGAACAGCCAGACATCATTTGCCTTTATTCTCTCACTAAACCCAAATGAAGCCATGTTAGGAATACTGCACCTAGGGATATGAAATGCTAAACTAGTGGCTCCTTTCTGAGACATGCTCGCTTTCAGTAAGTGAAAATAGTAAATGATAGCTGGTATTACTTACAACTTCGCTCTATATATCTGGGTAGATTTTGAAGTTTTCAATCTCAAATGTAAAGGAAACCTAAAAATAAGTGAATGGCCTTAAAAACTTCAATAAATGAACATAAGGCACTGTGGAGAGTTGTGAAGAGCTCATAGACCAATCTTAGGGTAAGACTGAGACCACACGACACTCCACACACGGAGAAGTGAGGACACAACCACTCAAATTACATTCCGAACCTACTTGCTGCTAAGTGAACAGGGGCTACACATAAAGAGGTTTGCCCATTTGCATCGCCACACCAGGGACTCAAACCCAGGCCTTCTAGGTTGTGAGCCAATTATGTTAACCACAACACTATGTGTGTGTGTGTGTGTGTGTGTGTTTTGGTGTCTAGAGACATGTTTTGGGTATGTTTGAGTGTGTTTGGGGTATATAAGCATGTGTTTCTTAGCATCTATGGCTGTGTGGGAGTGTATCTGGGTGTGTGGTGAGACTGAACACTCCCACTGCCATCACCACTGCTGCCACTATAACCCATCTGAAATGTAACTGTAGGTATGTCTGTGATAGCAGTATTTATAGTATGAACGTCTACGATAACTATCTATTACTAAATCTATTATTAATGAGATACTATACTACAAATTTCACATATTGATTTATTGATTATTGTGACATCTTTCTCTTTGTTATAGTGTTTAGTTTGCAACTCTCGAGGGAAAAGAAAAAAAAAAAAAAAAGGTATTCAAAAGGTAGACTATATTTCTTCCATTCTCTATTTCTATTGCCTCTATTCTTGATATACAAGTATTTTTGACAATACACCAGGGTGAATTGATCATAAGTTGAGGAGTATATACATTTTTTCCTGCATATCTATTTTCTTATCTATCTATGAGTTTATTTACTTATTTATTTGCCTACCTATCCATCTATCTATCTGTTTATCTATATGTCTGTCTATTTACTATCTACCAACCTATCAAATGATCTGCTGATCTATCTCTATTTATCTATCTTCACACAAGTAAGCATATATCAACAAACTGGCAGGGATGGCTGGTGGCAACAGAGATGTAATTATAACAACCAGCCTGCATACTTGGTAGGAAGTTGATAGATGTAGATATGGAGACAAGACTCTTTTATGTACTCACTGAACCCTCACTTCAAACTTAATCAACATGAAAGTGGAAGCATATTTCAAAACCTAATTGTTATATATATATATATATATATATATATATATATATATATATATATATATATATATATATATATATATATATATATATATATATATATATATATATATATATATACACACACACACACACGATTGTGGGGGGACACAATGAATGCCTATCATCACCTATTGTCTAATTACTATCTATCTTTACCTCTTTACTTATTCAATTGAGTAACTGTATATCATCTCTTATCATCTGACTATTGCCTATCTACATCTTATCAGTAGTGCACCAGTTATTACCAGTGCCCTATGACAGATCTTACTCCATCCACTCTTTTCTTCACTAGTCATTCAATCACCTACCTAGATCTCTCTACATTCCATCCATGTGTGCATCACCATTACATTAGTACCTATCAATCTATATATCTATTTACAGTCTATTTAACTAACTTACTATCTACATGTGTATTGTCTTTTTTAATATATATGTATAAGGAGCCCCATGCAATAAGGGTCAACACACCACTTAACTTTAAGATATTTAGGGTTAACTTTGAGCAACTGCAGCACATATAAAAGAAAAGCATAATCATAGAGTATTATATATCAAATGAAACCTTATGAAAATAATTTTTTTTTCATATGGGTTTCCCTGAAAAAGAATAAATATATTAAAAAACAAAAACCCACAAAAACAAATGAATTTCTTTATTATCATTGGATTGCTGTCCTGATTGGCCCACAGGGAACTCACTATGAATATGGTATGGTATAATTTTTTGCTAAAAATAAAAAAAAGATTTTTTTAATTTCTTCTCCAAAAAGTTATAAAAAATTAGGATTTTTGTAGTTTTTATTATGTTATGGCATTAATAAAGGCATTATTCATTGACACAATCATTGTTGGGTGCTTTATCCAACAATGAATGTATAACTTGCTTAGGTGGATGGCACTGGATGGAGGGTGGAGGGGTTAATGACCCAAGACTTTCAAGGGCACAAAGTGTAACTATGACATGTACACAACAGTGACACCACAGACTGAGACACACATGGCTGCTGCACACTGATGACTGGCCAAGAGTGTCTAAGCCATACTCACATAGGCTGCCTGCCCGTGTTAGTTGAACCCTCTTGCCTGCTAAAACCTGACCCATCTAGCTGTTTTTCTACACACCAAAGTTAGCAATGCTCAACCTTGTGTAGCTTTGCTATAAGGACAAGTATTGAAATTTGGTTTCTACCACATGTTTCAGTAATGTTTGGCCTGGTGGGAAACACAGAGCGTGATTTTGGTGGTGTGGCCTCTATCACATGGGCTCCTTGTGTTATTTCCTATTCACTTTATCTATCTAGCTATATAGGTATAGGTACTTGTATTATCTATGTATATATTCATTACTTACCAATCTAAACTTTTCATAGATACATACATAATCATGGTTACACAACACCTATTTGTTTATCCACTATCTACTTTACTACATCCCCTATCCATCTATCACAACTACCCATCATTACCTGACTATACATTGCCCATAGCGATATTTATCTGTATCGGCTAGCTACGCTTTACACTTACTGCAGACAGCCCAGGGATTTCTTTAAGGCATTACTAAAGTGTGTTATGAGGTCCCCATAAGTGGACCATTTTTTTTTTTTTTTAACTCTTTATGTTGTCCTTGGCCAGCTTTCTTCTCTTACTTAAAAAAAGGCAAACACTATTGGGGGATTTCAGTGAGTCACCCCAACACTTAAGATTGAGAGGACATGTAGCAGAGTGGAACTGTTTGAGAAAAGAACTTTGATTTGAGAAGAGTGGATGGCTAAAAAAAAAAAAAAAAAGCACTTCTATTCCCTATCAAGTGGAGAAATAAATTGCTAGAGTTCTATGAATCATATTTATTATCTCTTGGATGTAGCAAATGAGGATATTGTAGGCATGTCATGAGCTTGAGTGTACACTTAGATATGGCGCTGGCATGAAATGTGTTAGAAAAATGTACTTCAACATTAATTCATGAATAAAAAAGAGCCTTTGATGTCCTAAATCTAATCATGAGACAATAGTAATATGTGCATTTATCACTTAGAGAAGCAAGAAAAATAGTTAACAGGGGGAGGGGATGTCCTTACTGGTTCCACTTCTTGTACTCCATACCATCTGGCGGCTTCACCTCCACCTTCTGGCCTTCCACCTCCTTCCAGTTGGTGCTTAGAACTGTGCCACCTGACTCCATCTGCAAGAGTGAGAAGAAACTTACATGTTAGTAGCTTAAGAGGAATCTTCCATGTTAGTAGCTTAATGAAGTCACTTGTTATTTGTTTACTTACATGGCTGAGAGAAATAAAAATGACTTTCCACCACACAATTGAACTTCATTATGGACAGTCACAGCATAACAGGCAAAGGGAGATTGTCTTGACAGTTCACTTAGCAAACACACTCAGGTTAATGTTTTCTTATCTTATCTACGAGGGGAGCTAATCTAAAGGAACAAAATAGGGGAGAAAAATCTTCCTTCACCTTAATTTGGCTACTAAAAAATAAGATTACTTATCATTTTATGTAAGCAGGAACTGACTTAGGAGAACAAAATGTATGTGTGTGTGTGTGTGTGTGTGTGTGTGTGTGTGTGTGTGTGTGTGTGTGTGTGTGTGTGTGTGTGTGTGTGTGTGTATTTACCTAGTTGTAGTTTTACAGGGCCTGGGCTTTATGCTCGTGTGGCCCCGTCTCCATACCTACACTTATCCAATCTTACTTTAAAAGTGTGCACACTCTTTGCAGACACTACTTCTTCATCTAAACTGTTCCACGTCTCAATACATCTCTGCGGGAAACTATATTTTTTAATATCTCTCAGACATCTTCCCTTTCTCAGCTTTTTACTATGCGATCTTGTGCTTGGATGTCATATTCTTCTCTCAAGATCAGTTTCTCATTATCCACTTGGTCCATTCCGTTGATCAATTTATAGACTTGTATCAGGTCTCCTCTCTCCTTCTTTGTTCCAAGGTTGGTAGATCCATAGCCTTTAGTCTCTCCTCATATGTCATCCCTTCAAGTTCTGGGACCATTCTTGTAGCCATTTTTGTAGCCTCTCCAATTTTCTTATGTGTTTCTTTTTATGAGGGGTCCACACTACTCCTGCATATTCCAATCTAGGTCTTATTATAGTATTTATCAATTTCTTCATCATTTCTTTGTCCATGTAGTGAAATGCTACTCCAATATTCCTCAGCAAATTATATGTTTCTCTAAAAATTCTATCAATATGGCTTACTGGTTGATTGTTTTCTTCCATCGTCACTCCTAAGTCCTTTTTTTTTTTACTTTCTCCAGTTCTACACCATCTCCCATCTTATAGATTCCCACAGGTCGTCTTTCACTCTTTCCCATTTCCATGACATGGCTTTTGTTCACATTGAATTCCATTTCCCACTTCTTACTCCATTCCCAGATCTTATTTAGGTCTTCTTGCAGTATTTCACAATCCTCCTTTTGCTTTATAACTCTGCACAGTTTCGTATCATCCGCAAACAAATTTATGTAGCTGTTCACTCCTTCTGGCATGTCGTTAATATAAATGAGGAAAAGTATTGGTGCCAATACTGACCCCTGTGTGTGTGTGTGTGTGTGTGTGTGTGTGTGTGAGAGAGAGAGAGAGAGAGAGAGAGAGAGAGAGAGAGAGAGAGAGAGAGAGAGAGAGAGAGAGAGAGAGAGAGAGAGAGAGAGAGAGAGAGAGAGAGAGAGAGAGAGAGAGAGAGAGAGAGACCCAATGAAGTGGCAATTCCTAAAGGAAGAACTAAAGAACGCTTCATATTGGACGACACTTGAGTTTGCTGTCTGATGTTTGGGGAGCAACACTCACAAATGACTTATTCATGGCCCGGCGAGTCTCCTCTGAGCCCTGGCCGTAGATCTTCTGGAAGAGTTTGTTTAACGCTGCATCACCTTCCAACTTCTCCTCCTCCTCCTCCTTCTTGACCTCTGCCTCCAGCTTGTCCCAGTCGTGCTTCTTGGAGGCAGATGTTGGGTATGATGGGACCTTTGTTGCTTCTGATGTTCCTAGGAAGGCACAGAGGCAAGTGTCACTCATCCACTCCTCACTCACATTAATGCCCTGCTTATCCATAATTAAACTAGCAATATTCATGTCTCTAATCTCTTGGCACTATTATTATTATTTTCTAATGTAATGTAATGAGGGCACTGGCATACAGAAAAAAGCCTAACTGAGGTGCCAATTCCTCAATGAAAAATAAATAAATAAATAAAAAAATAAAAAATTTGAGGATAAGTGTCTAAAAACTTCCCTATTGAAAACTTCCATGTCAAACAAAGAGGGAAGTGTAAAAAAGGGGTGAAACAATGTCATTTATAGAACACTACCAACAGTCCTCACCCACACACAGCATTGTCATGTTTACTGAGTGACAATTGTATCTATACACTCAATTCTTCTGGCACTAACTGTCTCATTAACGGTAACAATAGTCCATGAATGAAAGGACAAAGGAACATAGCTTAATGAAATCACTTGTCATTTGTTTACTTACATGGCTGAGAGAGATTAGTACCAATGATGACTAATGAAACCAATCAAATATCACAAGTCGTCATGCAAACTGTTAAACACACAGATCAGACTAAGAGCCACATTATCATTCACTTCACTAACACACCAAAGGCTGGACAAGAGGGCACACCAGTGAAGCCTACATCCTGACACACATCTGCGCCACACCTCCACTACATTCAAAACCCTCATGTTCTAATGACATAGGGTTCTAAAGAGTGTTTCTATGATTCTAGTGACAGATTAACATTTCTACATTACCAACGTTAAATATTTATGAGAACCCGGCTGATCACCTTATGGCGTTTGAAAATAATCATGGTGACTCGTTACAGCAAGCAGTTTCTGAATACGGGTCTAAGGCTTACCTGGAATGGAGGCTTTGACGGAAGGTGGCTCCCCATCCCCTTCCAGGGCACCCCACCTGATACCATCCACCTTCTTCATTTTGATCTCTATCTGTGAGGGGAAAGAGAAAGACATTTACACTGATGGCCTTACTCTGCCCTTATCATCCCTTTAAGTTAGATATACAAGAAATTATTCATAATGTACACAACTATGATGCAACAGACACAGCTCACAATGCACTGAACCTTTCTTGTACTAGAGTTTTACATGCAACGACAGTCTATAATGTACAAAGGCAGTGGATCTGTTTTGAAACGAATGGTCCAATGTGATGAAGGGATTAGTGTAATTTTATATTCTGCTATGAACAAAAGAGTAAACCCATGAAAATAAAATAATGGCCAGAGAGAGAGAGAGAGAGAGAGAGAGAGAGAGAGAGAGAGAGAGAGAGAGAGAGAGAGAGAGAGAGAGAGAGAGAGAGAGAGAGAGAGAATATATCTTGTTTTTAGTAATTGTAACTTCTCCTCATCAGTATTTTCTGGTCTAGCATTCACTTCCTACAATGATCAATCGATTATCAACAATTCTGACTTACTTGTTGTCTGGATTGGTTTAGTAGTGAATTTAGATGTGGTGCTTCAGTGGAAAGTCTGTCTTGTAAGAATTCACATGAAAGTAAAATAATGCCCTTTAAGTACCTTGTCATGGAGAAAAGGAGCACTACATCTGAGTGAGGATAATGCTACGAAGCACTACAAAGTCAGAGCACAGCAATGGTAATAAGAAGAATCTCAGTTAACTCAGACAATAAAAGATCTTCCTCCAGCACCTCAACCCTTTGACTGCCGTACAGTCAACTAATCACCAATCACTCTGAGACATCTTTACTTATCTTACAGCTACACCCAATCATCGAAAGGGGAGAAAATCGCAAAAAGTAATCTTTTTCATCACTAACTTTCACGTGGAAGCTTATTGAAACTTCATGCATTGCTTGTGGTGCTGTTGACTGTTTGGTGTTGCAGTGGAAGGGTTAGCCAGCAGAGCAGCACCTGTGGCACTCCTGGAGGGGGCCGGCACACTCACCTTTGATGGCACCACTCTGAATGAGGACTGTGCGGGGTTGATGGGATGGCACAGGTCCAGCTCCAGGCTGTACTCGGAGCCTGATGGTAGTGGGGCGGACACACTCACCTGGGGGACACAGTTATTGCTTTCATGTCACCTAGTACTGGAATAAATGGCATCACAGTACATCTCTTTTCTAAAATAGAGGTATTTCTTAGTCAAGTCATGCCGTCTGGTACAAGAATACATTGCACAAGACTACAGATCTTCTTTACAATGCATAGGTAAATAAATCTTGGTTTACACAATTTTTACAGAAATTCAGTTTAACAGGACAAAATATATAAAGTAGCATTAAAAATTCCCTTTTTTGTTTATATATTTCTATTACCTTACCTTTTAAATTAAAAGATAGGATTAATAAACAAGAATAAACTGAAGAGATTAATATTATTCATTTACCATATGTGTAAACAGACTTTAGGACAAGAAGTCCAATTTAACATATCGAAATCCTAAACTCCTATTGCTATTAGTTCACATGGATTACTTTTCACACAATTTCTTTTTTATGCAAGTCTATACAGTATGGTGTAAAGAAAGTCATATATTATTCTACCACTATGGGAACCTTTTAACATGAACTACTATCGAAGTCAGTCAAGTACTCACAGTTTTCTCGGTGAAGTCTACTTTGACGTCCTCTTGCTTGAGGTTCTTGACAAGCACTGTGACGATGACAAACGCTTCAGTCTGGTACCAGTCGTGCTTGATCTTTGGTACTGGCATTTCGTTGGGAGCAGTGGCAGCTGCATCACCTGCAGCTTCTTCCTTCTTTTCCTCCATGCTGGTCTCTGCAAACATGAATGGGACAAATTGAGTACATGCCTACATATTACTGGAGTACATTCACAGGATAGTCAAGTTACTGAGAGGAAAGTACAATCAGGATGATTTACAGGAACAACAGAGTAAATGAATCAGCAAGGCTATGTTGAGGGAAACGTACCCTCCATCACAGAGCTGAGGTGTTCAGTCACCGTGAGGTAAGTGAAAGATTTCTGAGGCAGACTTACTGTTGGCAGGGTTGCTGGCTTCACTCAGTCCAAGCTTCTTGATTCGGTCTTCACACCAGGATATCCACTGGCCAAACTGATCAAGCTTGCCCAAGTTTGCACCTGAGATCAAACAAATGTGTTAACAAAAACATTATATACTGGCTTTTATGTGAAAAGTTAATGTAGTATTACTTATGATAAATATTTCAAAGTTGAGGCTTTAGTGGAAAGTCTGAGTTGTAATAACTGCACGGAAAATAAATAAATAAATAAACAAAATAAATAAAACAACAAATAAATAACAATGACATCTGTATCCAGCTATGGTGCAGATTAAGGCCACACTAATGGTAACAAGAACACAAACTAACTAAAAACACAACATGATCAAGATAACAAAACAAAGAAACAGAGAGCAAGTGACCTCAGTGCTGTATGAAATCAATATTATTCTTTACTACTGGTACATAAGCACTCAATAAATATTAATTAGCTATTGTTCCTCCCTCTGTGACTCACCTCCCTTGGCCTTGCCCTTGGTGAACGCCTCAAGAGCCTCCACAAAGCGTCCCAGGTTGAACAGAGCCTTGCCTTGCACCAGGTGACCCTCCGCACCGGCACCAAGATCCACAGCCCGGCTGGCGTCACTGCTCGCCTCTTCGTGTGCAGAACAACACAACACGTCAACACACACCACAAACACTCCTCTACCATTCACCACTGACACAAAGCAACACAACTACACAATGACTCCAATCTGCTCGGGGACTGGGATCTAAGTGGGCCTTTCTGTTTAATCGTTTTTATTACCCCTAGTCAGATTTCCCCTCTTACAATAGAAAAATAAACAAATATAAAAAAAAGTTAATACAGATACTCAAGACAACAGCACTACGAGCCTGACGTGGAATATAAAGTGACTGGTGACTGAAATAACGATGGGTCACATGACAAAATAACAATAATACAAAGAACTTTACTATAAATACAAAGGTGAATGTGGACAGGCGAGGTTTGTTACTATGTGTACTTTTCACTTTTCTCTAAACACCTGCATTTTTTAGTTCATGGTTTTAATTTTTTTCTTTTTTTTTTTGTGTATATTTTTCAAGGATGTCTTTCAGCTGTTCATCTGTTCCTTACTTACTAACATACATTATCGAGAGAGAGAGAGAGAGAGAGAGAGAGAGAGAGAGAGAGAGAGAGAGAGAGAGAGAGAGAGAGAGAGAGAGAGAGAGAGAGAGAGAATATAGCACTAAGAAAATACATTAAAAATTTACTGATTTTTACAGATGAATATAAATACACCCAAACTTACATCAGGTCTATTTTAGCAGCAATACTCATCACTAAACACACATGAGTAACTTGGATCAATTCAATCAACGAGTCTAATTAAATGTGGCTGAAAACTAAGTGATGGTTGTGTCCTAGACTTTGCCTCTCACTCTTTTTCTAACACTAGCATGCTTGAGAAGTTATTAATGTTGTTTTTGAAATAATAGTGTTAGTTACTTTGTATAGTACATGAAGTGGTGAACAAGAGGCAGCATGGCAATTTTTTTTTTTATGAATGCTTGGTAATGTATAAAAATTAATGACACTTTAAAATAACCTAGTTCATGGCTTTGTTTTTGTGAAGAAGTGGTGAAGGAGAGACCGGCATGGCAATTATTATTTTACGTATGCTTGGTAATCTAAGAAAAAACTAATGGCACTGAAATAATTGAGTTCATGACTTTGCTTGCGTGAAGAAGTGGTAAAGGGAGCCTATACTAAGCTGTTAAAGCAAAGGTGATGGGGAAGTTATTCATGAAACTTCAAAATATTATACTGTTGGTGAGTCTAACCTAACCTAATCTCATCTGACCTGACCTAACCTCACCCAACCCAATGCAACCCAGCTAACCTAATCTAACCTAACCTAACTGAACCTGCGTGTATAAATTATGGTTGTGTAGAAGGAAGCACACGACAGACAAACAAGTGGTGCTTCCAAACACTTCTGTGGTGGTGGCTAGCAAGCAGTGAGTGTATGTGAGGCTGAGGCAGGGCAAGGTACGGTACAGTAACAGGGTGGCTAGGCTGAAAGGCACTACCAGCCACACCACAGCAATGCTCATGCTCTACCTGGCAACAATGGCATTTGATGAGGAAGAGGAGTAGAAGAGCAAAGGAAATAAAAGGCAGGTCAGGGAGAGACTTGTGAAGAAAATCTCACAGCAATAATATCATATGAATTACAGCATTGTAAAATACACTGTTGTAGTTAGTCAATGCATGCAACAGTGTGATGAACATTATATTGTATTTTGCTGTTTAACAAGAGTAAGCCTCAGTACAAAAAAGCCAATCCTTGCATTATGATACCTACTCAGCACACACGCATCACCTTTCTTTGTGGACTGGTGTCTCAGTAAACCCTTTTCTTATGTGTTTATTCTTTTGCTGCCCAAGGCCAGTGTCACTGTCGACAAAGCAAGCACCACATTGCCCACCCTGCAGCACGCCCACCACCATCCACCACAGAGACACAACACTCGACAAAAGTGCACTTTTGACAAGCTGGTGCAGTGTTTCATTCATGCAGTTAATACCTTGACAAAGTGGCAACTCTCATGATCCAATGGCTAACAAATGACTCAAAAAGACAATTACCTTTGAATTTCTCTAGCTTCAGCAAATTTTGACTTCTCAGAAGAAACAACTCTGGATTGTCTGGCTTCTCCTTTATTTCAGATGTAATTCGCTGAGGAAAGAGAAACTACATTATCTCTATGAGGGCAACAGTGGTGAGGATAGTAGTGAGTCTCTACCTCAAGCTCAGCACCTCCTTACTTAACACAAGGACTAATCTGTGAACACAACAAAACAAGCAGCACACAAACACAGCAGAGCTAACAGCAACTCAACAAGGAACAGGTGTTGGCCAAGTTGTTCTTATCAAACTCAAATGTCCTACACTGGAGGCTCTGACAGGTGAACACACTACTTCAGTCCTTGAGTTCGTTAGTTCGGCGTGTATCTGTGCAACGTGAACTCAACAAGTGTTACTGTACCTCTATGGCCTCAACGTACTGGTCCTCAGTGGTCAACATGCCCATCTGGCCCCTGGGGAGTCAAGGTGGTCAGGGAGAAAGAGGCATCACTGTGCTGGGTAGCCTCAGTCAACACTCAACACCACTCTCACTACACATATCACAACATCACCCTCTCACAACACACCACACCACACTGCCTAGGAGAAACAACTCCCTCAAGGTACAGTAAGGCTATGCTGGTTCCCTAAAGGGTAGATATTGTACAGCACTTGATGTAAAGCATTCTGTGTTAGGAGAGCAGGTGAGGTGAGGTGAGGAGAGTGTTGTGAGGAGTGGCACTCGTCCTGTCCCTCTCTGTCCCCACACAGCAGCAGCAGCAGCGTCAAGTGGCTCATGTTCTCTGACTGAGTTGGTCTCCTTGTTCATGAGGCTAAGAAGTGCAATGAAAGTGAAGGATGTGGACTACAAGCAGTCTAAACACTGTGTGCACTTGAAAAATCAAAGAAAAGATGTAACTGAAGTGTCCTTGTAGCTACAGCTAAGGATGCTGGGGAAAAAAAAAAAAAAATCCTAAAGTGACAGCACTCACTGTTATATCTCTCATGCACACAGACACACTGCCAAATGCTAACAGTAGCAAATTAATGAAGAATATTTTAAGTAGTAGAATATCATAAATTCTTGGATGAGGGTGACAAATGCACTAACAACTGGTGCTTGTAATGTTGTAAGGCAGCAATAAAGTAAGAAAAAACACAGCAGACAAAGGAGGGGCCAGCTGCACTGCCAAGGAAGCTGCCAGATGACTAATGGCATTGGCACTTGAGGAATGCAATGAGGGCATGAAACAAAGTAGTGACAAGTATAGGCTGCCACAACAATGGATGAGAGTAAGGTAATCAGAATAAGTTAATGATTTACAGGCAAAACTTCAACACTCAACCTGACAGTCACACTAGACAGGCAGACAATCAGACAGTCTTGCCTTCAGAGCAGCTTATCAATCACAACTATTAACTATTAACCCCTTCAGTACCACGATACATTTCCATATTCATTCTGCTTACCTACTATCTGGTGATTTTATACACCTTCAGAAACTCATGTGAGGGATTAAAATAGTGAAAACTGTAGCCATTAATTGACCTTCATTGACTCTTTGTATCTTCAATAAAATGGTCTCATCATACACAAATCTCAAGGTAAAAATGTATCCCAGTACTATACGGGTTAAATTCACAATCTGAAGTATCTCTCATCCAAAACTTGTCTGTCAGAAGGCCTGTACCACTGACACATCACATCCCAGACTCCCACAGCTACACACTACCTACACAGGCAGGGACTCACTCATGCACAGGGCAGCAATGGTGTTGAGGAGGAGTGAAGGCAGGCCAGTGAGAATAAGGCAGTGCTTTCAAGGGAGACAGAAATGACACTGCTGCGCTGGTCTAGGGGTGGCAGAGGCACTATGAGAGAGAGAGAGAGAGAGAGAGAGAGAGAGAGAGAGAGAGAGAGAGAGAGAGAGAGAGAGAGAGAGAGAGAGAGAGAGAGAGAGAAACAATGAATGAATGAATGAATGAACTGAGACAAAAAAAAAAAGATAAAAGACGGACTGAGGAAATAAGATAATAAAAGACAGACATACAAAGAAAAAAAAGTATAAACCTGCACACCTATCCCTGTACTACCCTGCACCACGAACCCCTGCACTCACCACACACCACAGGACCACTCACCACTCACCACCGGCTACTGACACTGACAACCACCATCACCACCTATACGGGGGACACAGGGATGAAAGGGGAGAGGGAGTAACAGTCATGCGTTTTTGATAGAGTAATACAGTAAATAAATGGCAGTGGTGTGTATTTGGGTTTGAATACACGTTGGTACTCACTGCAGGGAGGTAAGGGGCATCTTGTAAGGAAGGTTGGGTATTCGCAGCTCACTCTTGCCTCCCTGCTTGCCAAGAACCTTCTGGACACCATCTGCAGGAGGAGAGCTGGACTGTTTACTAATGCTATTTGTCTAGTTCTCTCTTTTTACACAGTGTATGGGGGTGAAAAATGGCAGTTAAATTAAAGGTTCATATTGCTGGTAGTGGTGGTTTGAATTTTTTTCAGTTTTAGATAAGGGAGTTTTGAATTATAAGTGCCATATTTAAGAAATGCGATAGAAGTGTTAATTGTAGCTGAGACAGAAAAATAAGTTAGGATTTTAGGAGTTTTAGTTTAGTTTAATTTGAAAGTGGTGTTCTGCCCCTCGAGTTTGATAAATTAACACACTTTATGCTATTTTCATCAGATGCTGCTGAGTTGCCATTAGCTATATTGCCATCAGTGTGTTGCCATCAGGTGTGTTTGTTTATATTGGCAGCTGAGAGAGAGTGAGAGGCGGTGAGCAGCACGTGGTGTGGCCTGCATTGCTTGTACTATATCAGGCACTGCTATATCAGGACCAACACATCACTCAGCACTCAGCACGGCGCAAAACAGCGCGCCAGCCGCCCACACACCCACACACCCACTCCGAGGTGAGCCGCTGTGCGTAGGAACTGATAAAGGGGAATAAGGAGATCAGAGAGAAGAAGAGGGCATATAGAGAGTTGCAGAAAAGTGGGGAAGATGTAGATTTGATTAGGTACAGACAGGTCAGGGATGATTTGAGTAAGGTCATAAAATAAAGTAAAAGGCAGGCAGAGATAAAACTAGCTAGAGCTGGGAGTAAAGATCCCCAAAAATTATATAGTTATTACAAGGTCAGTGATAAAAGAAATAAGGATAGGATTGGACCACTCAGAAAAGATGGTGTAGTAGTGGGTCAAAATGAAGACATAGTAGAATTATTGAATGAACAATTTTCTTCAGTATTTACTAGGAAAGAATAGGAAATCCTGTTACAAACAGTGCGACGAGTAGTTTAAGAGCTTTAGAAAATATTGATATAAAACCGGGAATTATTAGGAAATTTATTCTTGAACTAGACGATAGGAAAGCTAGTGGTCCTGATGAGCTACATGCCAGAGTACTTAGGGAGGGTGTAGACAGTATTTCTGAAGCACTTAAGTTAATCTTTGAAAGATCACTTAGGTTTGCTGAGATACCTCAGGACTGGAAGTTAGCTAATGTTACTCCAATATTTAAAAAGGTAGGAAGGATGATGCGAATAATTATAGACCGATCAGTTTAACTAGTATAGTATGTAAGATACTAGAGAAAATCATTAAGGGTAGTATTTGGGAGCATTTAAATGAGAATAGATTAATTAGAGATACCCAACATGGCTTTAGATCAGGGAGGTCCTGTCTTACAAATTTGCTCGATATCTTAGAATATATTACCAAGGAGTTAGATGATGGAAATAGCATAGATGTTATATATCTAGATTTTAGCAAGGCGTTTGATAAGGTACCGCATAGGAGGCTAGTGTACAAATTGAGACTACATGGGATAGGGGTAGGTTAGTTGATTGGATTAGTGAATGGCTTTCTGATAGGAAACAGAGAGTAGTATTAAATGGGGCAATGTCTGAGTGGAAGGAAGTGGTTAGTGGGGTACCCCAAGGATCAGTGCTAGGACCTCTTCTTTTCTTGGTGTACATTAACGATTTAGATATAGGAATTAGTAGCAAAGTATCAAAGTTTGCAGATGATACTAAGATAGCATGTGCAGTACAGGGTGAAAAGGACAATTACAGAATACAACGAGACCTGGACAGGCTGATAGCATGGGCAGACAGGTGGCAGATGGAGTTTAATTCTAAAAGTGTCAGGTTATGCATTTAGGTAAAGACAACACAAACTTTAGCTATGAGATGGAGGGATGTTGGCTAGAGGCAGTAGAGGAAGGAAAGGATTTAGGAGTAGTGATAGACAGGACTATGAAATTTTCAAAGCAATGTTTAGAAGCAAGAAATAGGGCAAATAGGATCCTGGGTTTTATAAATAGAAATGTTAGTTATAAAAGTAAGGAAGTGGTGCGTAGCTTATATAATTCCTATGTTAGGCCCCATTTAGAGTATTGCATACAGGCCTGGTCACCCCATTATAGGCAGGATATCAACATGTTAGAAGCAGTTCAGAGAAGAGCAACTAGGATGATACCAGCATTAAAGCGCCTGGAGTATAGAGATAGATTAAAGGAATTAAACATGTTTTCATTTGAGAGGAGATGTATAAGAGGGATATGATAGAGTTATTTAAAATGTTCTCAGATACAAACTACATAGATGTGAGATCTTTCTTTACCTTAGAGGAGGAAGTAGGACTAGAAATCATGGCAGGAAGATTAGAAAGCAAGGCTGCAGGTTAGATATAAGAAAATATTTCTTTAGTCATAGGGTGGTAGACTTCTGGAATGCATTGCCAGAGAGGCTTGTAAATAGCACTAGTTTGACAATGTTTAAAAACAGATTAGATAAGCACTTAAATTTATTAGATTTATAATTATGTATAGCGCTGCATGATAGTTTTTATAAGAAAGTTACTATAGTTAAACAAGACATGATCCCTATGCATGGGGATCACAGATTGTAGAGGATTTCACTGCAGGACTTAGCCCTGTTAATGGGCCAAATATTTAGAATTAGCATATAATGTATTGTGTACTTGTAAGTGTATCTTTAAGTACTGATGACGAGGTCGCTGTGCGACTGATACAGGATAACCTAGATGGGCCCTGGTGGCCCTTTGTTATCCTATTATTTATGTTATGTTATGTTATGTTAAGGACAGGAATTGAATCTTGTATATTTTTTATGTTCGAGTTGATCTCTCTCTCTCTCTCTCTCTCTCTCTCTCTCTCTCTCTTGATTTACATAAACGACAAAAATATCCGTGAATATTGCACGTAAAGTTTGCATGCATATGTTCATATATACAAACATACATACTTAATTTTTTTTCTTTTTTTTTCACATATATAAAGACATTTCTTATATGTTTGCTTATTTGTTATTAATCAAGTCTCTCTCTCTCTCTCTCTCTCTCTCTCTCTCTCTCTCTCTCTCTCTCTCTCTCTCTCTCTCTCTCTCTCTCTCTCTCTCTCTCTCTCTCTCTCTCTCTCTCTCTCTCTCTCTCTCTCTCTCTCTCTCTCTCTCTCTCTCTCTCTCTCCTGTTTCTCTGTCTTAAATCGTTGTCACTTAACTTATGTCGTGAATTTTTATTTATTTATTTATTTTTTTTGCATCCACCACTTGTCTTGATCACCTGGTTATCTTTTTTTTTTTTTTTTTTAATGCAGGAGGGAAACCAGCCAAGGCCAACAAAATATATATGTATTAAAAAAAAGGTCAACTCGAAATGCTGGTTTCTTTAAAGAGTAGTAAAGAATTAAGTGAAGGGTGTGTGTGTGTGTGTGTGTGTGTGTGTGTGTGTGTGTGTGTGTGTGTGTGTGTGTGTGTGTTTAATTCACTGTTTGACCTGCTGCAGTCTCTGACGAGACAGCCAGACGTTACCCTACGGAACGAGCTCAGAGCTCATTGTTTCCGATCTTCGGATAGGCCTGAGACCAGGCACACACCACACACCGGGACAACAAGGTCACAACTCCTCGATTTACAACCTGTACCTACTCACTGCTAGGTGAACAGGGGCTACACGTGAAAGGAGACACACACGTGAAAGGAGACACAATTATTATCTTTTACCACATTAATTTTCTCATATGTGTGTGATTTGAACGCTGGTGTCGCACACCGTGTGTATTTACCTAATTGTATTTACCTAATTGTAACATACGGGAAAAGAGCTATGCTCGTACTGTCCCGTCTCCATATCTACTAATGTCCAGCTTTTTCTTAAAATCATGAATATTCCTTGCGTTGACCACTTCCATGTCTAAACTATTCCATACTTCCACCCTTCTATGAGGGAAGCTATATTTTTTCACATCTCTCCTATAAGTGGCCATTTTTAGTTTTTTCCCATGCCCTCTCGACATTCTTTCATTCCACATACACAGATCTTCCCTATCCATTTTTTCCATGCCAATCATCACTCTGTATATTGCTATCAGGTCTCCCCTTTCTCTTCTGTTTTCCAGGGTCGGAAGTTGCATTCTGTTCAGTCTGTCTTCATAAGTCAAATCTCTTAAGTCAGGCACCATTTTTGTTGCAGCCCTCTGTACTTTCTCTAGTTTCCTTATGTGTTTCTTTAAGTTCGGAGCCCACTGTATTGTTGCATATTCAAGCCTTGGTCTTATCATTGCAGTTATTATTTTCTTCATCATTTCTTCATCTAAATATACGAACGCCACTCTTATGTTCCTCAATAAGTTCAATACTTCTCCAATTATTTTGTTTATATGTCTCTCTGGCGGTGTGTGTGTGTGTGTGTGTGTGTGTGTGTGTGTGTGTGTGTGTGTGTGTGTGTGTGTGTGTGTGTGTGTGTGTGTGTGTGTGTGTGTGTAATTCACTGTTTGATCTGCTGCAGTCTCTGATGAGACAGCCAGACGTTACCCTACGGAACGAGCTCAGAGCTCATTGTTTCCGATCTTCGGATAGGCTTGAGACCAGGCACACACCACACACCGGGACAACAAGGTCACAACTCCTCGATTTACATCCCGTACCTACTCACTGCTAGGTGAACAGGGGCTACACGTGAAAGGAGACACACCCAAATATCTCCACCCAGCCGGGGAATCGAACCCCGGTCATCTGGCTTGTGAAGCCAGCGCTCTAACCACTGAGCTACCGGACCGTGTGTGTGTGTGTGTGTGTGTGTGTGTGTGTGTGTGTGTGTGTGTGTGTGTGTACTAGATTTTTGTTTTCACTCCTTCACCGTCTCTCCGTTTGGCATTTATTTATAATTAGTCCATGTACCCCCACCCACATTCTTCCCCACTCCCCAGACATGCTTGGAAGCATATGAGGAAACAGGGATTTTTAGGTGTGGGACAAGGAGCCAGTGAAATATAGATGTTGAAAAGTCTAGGAAAATTTAACTTGATGTTCCATTTTTTAACCTAACCAGTCCTAGCTGGGGGGAGAGGGTTGTATCTCAAAGTACTTCACTAACCATCCTGCCTGCTGCCTCCCCCTCTCCCCCACACCACACACAACAGACAGCCTGGTGTACTCTTAGTGGGGAGAAATCCTGGCTAAATGCTTATCAGAGTTCTGTCATGCATATTCAATTTGTCACAGCTTTGGCAAGCCACAGTCTTCAGATACTTAATGTTTGTCTGTTTTTATTGAGTGCAGTTTGTCATTCCCAAGATTTTGATAGTTGCAGTGTATTGGCAGGCTTAGAGGTGAAGGCTAAGGAACAGTGACACAGTCCCCCATTAATATGTGGGTGATGAATTGTTGACCAGTGGTTGGGTGGCAGTGTGGCAGTTGTGGAGTAACACAAATCTGCTGATATTGTTAGATAGTCAAGGAACTAGAGAACGCTCTAGGAAGATTTACAAAAGGAGAACATGGCTTGAAAAGACAAAACACTCTTTCTGGAACAGTGATGAATGAGTGGAATGGTTTGCCTTGGTATGTGATCAACTTCTAAACAGTAGTAAAATTTGAAAGTAATCTTGTTAAAGCATGGCAAACCCAAGAGTTAAGATTTAATTACAAAGCAAAAATGCAAAATAGTAAAATTATTAAGTCCACTGGCACCACCACCACCACCACCACCACCACCACAGTGAGTGCATGCAGCAATGCAAGTATGTACTGGAATGGAGTTGGATCAACAGGCCTAGTGTTGTCTACTGTTTTACTTGTTCATGACATCCACAATATCACTGTGTTATGTTTGTCAGTAATTGGTATTGGTTCGTTGCTGTCACTTGCTTCATCATGGAGATGCTGTAAATCATGACTGAATTGTTCACAATATCACCAGTAGCCATCCAGTGATCCAGGCCCACCATCCACACACCCACCCGGCCACTGTATCTGTCTGTCACCAGGCCAATCTTGAATGTCACACCATGGCTAAACAACGCCTCAAAATGAACATGTGCATTAAACATTTTAATCTTGAAATATCCTGTACTTTCACCACTGCCAATATCTGCAGAAACTTATGTTATGTGATGGGATTCAGGTGAGGCACCATGAATTATTGCCTTACTGCTGTAGATTAATGTTTTGGAATTATTTTGGTGAAGAATGTTTGTTTAATGTGCAGTAATAACCTAACATTCTTTATGTTAATATTGCATTGTATTGCCACAGGAACCAGCACACACCACAACCATGAGTACAGAGGAGCCTGCCTGTGCCGCTGCCGACCCGGAGGCTGACACTGCAGACAATGACTCAGAGGAGGAGGAGGATGAGGAGTACGCAAAGAAAGTGAAGTTAGTGCAAGAGAATCCAGCTTTCTACACTGACGCTGCAGCGTACTGGAACAATGTGCCGGCCACGGTCAATGGCATGCTGGGAGGCTTTGCCCACATCAATGCTCCCGACATCTGTGGCTCAGAAATCTTCCTCCAGAGTATCTTTAAGATGAAGAACGCTCCAGGTCACGGCCGCGCGGTGGACTGTGGTGCAGGCATCGGCAGGATAACCAAGCATCTGCTGCAGAAACACTTTGGCAAAGTTGACCTGGTTGAACAGTGTCAGAGTTTTTTGGACAGGGCTAAGGAATCATTGAAAAGTTCTCCTAAGGTTGGTGAATATTTGTGTCAAGGCCTGCAGCACTTTGCCCCAGAGCCCGGTACCTATGATGTTGTGTGGAGCCAGTGGGTGCTGGGGCATCTGACGGATGAAGACCTTGAGAATTTCTTCCGAAGGATGGCGCGAGGACTTAAGCCTAATGGTGTGGTTGTTGTGAAGGAAAATGTCACGTCCTCGGGTATCGTAGAACTGGACGAACAAGACTCGTCCGTCACCAGACCTGAGAGTCTGCTTCTGGAGATAATAGATAAGGCGGCACTCAGGGTCATAAAGAACACAAAGCAGAACAATCTTCCCAAAGGCCTTTATGAAGTAAAGATGCTGTGTCTGAGGCCTAAATGAAATGAACATGTTTTTATTGGTGATTGGGAAAGGAGAGGCAGGTTTGTATTTGAACTGAAAATTGCTCAAGAAAAGATCCAAATATGAACTGATTTAGGAATTGGGAATCTTTTCTCAGATATTAATGAGTTAAACTTATGTAAGTATTTACAGAATTTAGTATCTAGTACTGTAATAGTTATGCCTAACTATTTACAGCAATAGGATGTGTATTTACTGTTTCTTACAGTGTTTTGTCATAAGAGCCATTGCTATGTTTAGTGCCTGGTGACTGTGATTCTTAATTACAAGTACACCATGTATGGTACTTTTCAAATGATATTCTTACACATTATATGGTATCAGTTATATTGAATGAACTGTGGTTTTCTGCAGGAATAATGACTGTAGTGATATTTAGTGTCAGGACACTCAGGACAGACTAAAAGTAATTCAGGGTTTGGTGTTACTCCCAGCCTGGCCTGGCCTGGCCTGGCTTGGCTTCGTTTGGCTTGGCTGATGATTTGTCTGAAGAGCCTTAGTGCCATGATGGCCCTGACAGATGTGGCCTCAGAAGGGGCACCCTATAGTAGGTACATCACACCACACCTGCAAATCACTTTCCTTATTTCCATCATGCTCCCTCCTAGGTTAGCCATCACACACACACACACACACACGGTAGCTCAGTGGTTAGAGCGCTGGCTTCACAAGCCAGAGGACCGGGGTTCGATTCCCCGGCCGGGTGGAGATATTTGGGTGTGTCTCCTTTCATGTGTAGCCCTTGTTAACTTAGCAGTGAGTAGGTGCAGGATGTAAATCGAGGAGTTGTGACCTTGTTGTCCCGGTGTGTGGTGTGTGCCTGGTCTCAGGCCTATCCGAAGATCGGAAATAATGAGCTCTGAGCTCGCTCCGTAGGGTAACGTCTGGCTGTCTCGTCAGAGACTGCAGCAGATCAAACAAACAAACACACACACACACACACACACACACACACACACACACACACACACACACACACACACACACACACACACACACACACACACACACACGTTCTTGCAATGATAATTTACTTGAGGATTTTTATCAATGAGTGTTTTGTACTAATTCAATCTGATGGTTTGACACAGAGGGTGGAAGCAACAGTGTGTAACAGTGTGTGTGAGGTACACTTGTGGGTCATTCCTCAGTGTGAGGCACATCACACACTCACTGTAGTAGCACTGTACAAAATAGATGACCTTTATTTTTCTAGTGATAGAAACCTTTTGATACCTGGACACATTATGGAAGTATTAATTAGCAGGGTATCATTTATGGTGCTGTGCAGAGCAGTTCTGTCTCCCTCCCCTGCCAAGCCTCTTGGTAGGGGACTTTCTTCATTCCCCAAAGTCTTTATAATATGTAATTTGTGAGTATGCAGGGACAGGACTCTTTGATTTGGCAGTACATACTTGATATCTTTGGTATGTGTGTTGATTCTTTTAACTATTCTTTTTGGAATTTGAAAGGAAACACCACTTTTGAATCATGGACTTGCTCCCACACTAAAGGAAAATAAGCAAATAAACAAATTACTTGGAAAAATTGTGACCCTGCATATTACTGGTAATTGTATGGTAATAAGATTTGTGAAATAAGTTTTTTATCACATGCATCAAAACATCAGAATCGAAAATTATTGTTAATTAGGATTTTGAAGAATCTCTTGTCATATTGGATCAAAGCTAAATCAGCCTTTTTCCCTGTTATCTTCATTTGATTAATTATATTTACTCACCCTTGTATGACTAGAATATAATGTATAGAAAAATTAGGACTTCTGTATGTAGTAGTGAGATAATAGACAAACATATCTTTGAGATATGAAACATGACTACATGAGTGTCTCTTTACCAGGTAGTAGTGAAGACAAGGCATCTGTGTCAGAGTCTGGGAAGAGTGATGCCTTTCCTTCCCCTCCGTGCCTTGTGTGGTGATGGGAACAGAGACAGAGGAGGGATCTCCTAGTCCCCCTGCTGGATCCCTCTGTGACACAGGTAATGCCTCACTGCCCCAAGCAGTGCGTCAGTGTCAGGTTGTTGGCACTGGTGTTGCATAATGCTTTGTGATGCAAGAAACACCAGTTGCAGAACATCTTGAGTTGATAGTATTATATGGACAGTTGAGTAGTGAAGGTGGTAGACAAATCTCAGGTTGTTCCAGGAATACTTTACTTCTCTAACATTTTGACTACAAATCTTCCTCAGTAAATACAGTACAACATAAGATCATGCAGTATATATACAAATTTTCATGGCTCAAACTTCCCGTGGGCTAAGCCACAAAATTGTATGTATATTACTGTGTGGCCTTATGTTGTATATTTCTGAGGAAGACTTGTTAAAATGTTAGAGAAGTAAAGTGTTCCTGGGACAACCTGAGATTTGTCTACCACCTTCACTACTCAACATCTTGAGCTGCAAGAGATATAATACTTGTTCTGTTCTCCTTGCTCTTTATTTGTGTGTGGTTTTACAATTTCCTTGCTATTCCTTAACATATTAAGAGTAGGTTATTCTTTTGCTCATTTTACATTATCCTTTCATTTCAGTTTGTGTATATATATATATATATATATATATATATATATATATATATATATATATATATATATATATATATATATATATATATATTTTTTTTTTTTTTTTTTTTTTTTTGGTGATACAGAACAAAAACATTGTAGAGACATCACATTTGTAATGCCACATTAAGGAGTGTCTTAAACTAAGCAGCCACAGCCTGCAGTACCTCAGTCACACTCCCACCAAGTGCCTACTCTTTATATTTAATAGGAAAAGAAATTTTCAAAGACTTTTGTGTGTGTGATTATTATCACATAAAACAAGGACTTTCACAAATGTTGTGGAAATATACAGCAATTAAGTATGTTGATGAAGAATACCTTATTTGTATACCATCATGAAGTTTCCATGCAAATAAATTTATGCAACACGGCAAATGCCCCTTCACACTATGAAATGATAACCTAAGTGACTCTGTCATTGTGATGGATCAGTAACAATCAGTAGCCAAAGCAGTACAACCGTGATTCTTAATAAAAATTTGTAAGATTTACATAAGATATTTTAGTTAAATTATATACCACTTATTTATCTCATTACATTTTGATATGTTGCATACATTACTCGTGCTCTGAAAATGATTTTATGCATCATTACCTATTCAAGAACTACAGGAAGATATAAGAACTCTGGAATTGAAAGAGATTATCCTGAAAATCTACTAACAGTGGTTCAGACTATTATAGGTAATCACTGTGTTTATATATATATATATATATATATATATATATATATATATATATATATATATATATATATATATATATATATATATATTAGTATATTTACAACCACTAATGTTTAAAAAATTGGGAGCCTTATACTAAAAACTCACATAGTAATTGGACAAATTTGCACAAGTATATAAAGGGTATGAAAACTTTATATTTCTTACAAGAGGTGCGTGATAAATATGATACATTCCGTCATAAAGGATCTTCCACCATGAATGGGATAAAGCCTTTTGTGTGTAACAAAGTGCATGATGAAGAGTTTTAGGGATGCACCAGACCTCAGCCTCTAACTGCCCGCCACTAAAATGTCTGCAATATAAGTGACTGATTCGTTGCAAACTACAGTGTATTATGCATCACAGAGAAAACTACTGCTTTCACATTCACTGATGGAACGTGATATTCAAGTCCACTGACCACACCGTGAGTGTAGTGAATGACTGCTGAGGTGTGAATGTTGCCTGTCATCAGCGTCATCAAGACTCTCTTGCTGAGTCCCTGAGTGCACCACTCGTGATCCTATTCTGCTGTGGGGAGAGAGAGAGAGAGAGAGAGAGAGAGAGAGAGAGAGAGAGAGAGAGAGAGAGAGAGAGAGAGAGAGAGAGAGAGAGAAAAGGGGGAGGCAGGAGCATCCACAGAACAAATAGGGGTTTTCAAAGACCTTTGGTTTGTTGGTTTTATGATACGAGTGTTTTTCTTGTGGCCAGTGACTCTTGACCAGTTACTAGAGGGCTTACTAAAGCCCCAGCCACACTCCCCCCATGGGTCACAGGTCACACTCACACTCACACTCACTGAGGTGCTGGTGCTGGTGCTAGTGCATCCCTAAAGAATGCCGACTGGTAACATTACATATCTGAAGTGACTTCTGTATCAATAAATTGTTTACATTAATTTGAGAAATGAAGCAGTCTAGGTATAGTTTCACACTTCTTTGGAAGTTCCTTTAGAAATATGAGAAAGGTACAGTATATTGAACTTCTAATTTTAAGACTAATATTAAAAGTGAAGTATAAATGACTGAACTAGATACAATAGATTGGCTCACTTTACATATATGTACTACAAAGGATTCAAGCCATAATTTGAATGAATTTTGTAGTTTTTAAATTAATACTCCTTGGCTGTGAAAAATATTTAACATCTACAGCAGGAATGTATAAATGATTCTTCGATACCAATAGAATAATGTTCACTGAACACAAAAAAAGAAACCATTTCTAGACAAGTCTGCAGGCTAGCCCAAAAGGATTACACATTGCCTTATCTATTTGCATAACTCGTCAAGTGATGGCTGACCAAATCTGACTACATCTACCAGAGTTGCATAGAACACAAAAGCACATCTTTGGTTTGGCCTGATAGAATTACTGTATTTCAAGTGTCATAATAACATAGCATATTTCTGAAATTCTTACTTTTGTAGGATGAGAAGTTGGTGATGCTAGTGCAATATTCAGTAAGCCAGGGCAGTCTATTGTCCGGGAGTGGCGTGGTTCTGTGCTGCTGGAGGTCCATACAGTGTTGATCATGACTGACTGACAGTAGTAGTGGAAAAGCTCAGACATTTGCTCACTGCATGTCAAACACTATACGTACAGTATTGATAAAGGTCAAGTGTGATTATGATTCATTACATATATTCATGTTGACTCACACTATCTGATGAGTAGTGAAGTGAGTGAGTGAGTGAGTGAGGTGTGCTGCAGGAAAGCACTTACTAATGCATGTACAGTAATGACTCATCTCTTTACACTACAAACCTCAAATACTGAGTCCTGGAGTGCAGAGTTTGTCCATGTGTATATTTTATGTACAATTGTTATATATGAGTATAGAGTGTGTGTGTGTGTGTACAATTGTTATATATGAGTATAGAGTGTGTGTGTGTGTGTGTGTGTGTGTGTGTGTGTGTGTGTGTGTGTGTGTGTGTGTGTGTGTGTGTGTGTGTGTGTGTGTGTGTGTGTGTGTGTGTGTGTGTGTGTGTGTGTGTGTGTGTGTGTTTCACTGTTTGATCTGCTGCAGTCTCTGACGAGACTGTGTGTGTGTGTGTGTGTGTGTGTGTGTGTGTGTGTGTGTGTGTGTTGCATACACATGTACATACATGTGCACTGTTATATTATTTATACCTGTGCATTTCATAATACAGTAAATACAATTTGCAAGCCATCTCAAATAATTTGAGCAAGACAGTTCATACTAATGAATTTTCTTCAAAGCAGCTCTGTATAGAATATTCAACAAAACTTGATGTTTTCAACAAATCACATCTGCTTGTGTTTTTGGAGATAAGAATTGTCAAAGACACATCCACTCTACTGTTGCTTCTCAAGGATACTCCACTGTGAGGCTTGCCAAGCCACTGTCTACCACCTACAATGTAGTAGTCTGAGTACAAAAAATGTTAAGGCTCATGTAAAGGAGGAGATGCAGCACTCACAGACACTGACTTGGTGCTCACCACTGTGTCCAACACTCTTGACCATCCCAAACTCAGCACATGGCACAAATAAAGCTTCTCAAGTAAACTTTCTGTGATAATTTGAAGAGATGAGCTTTTTATATAATGAATACCTCACTTATTTTCATTATGATTAGGGATAATATTTATCATAAGCCCTTCAGTAATATACAGGTCTGCTCACTGCCTTGAGGACTGTTCCCTGCTCAACAAGTGCCCTGAGAGTTCTTAACAAAAGTCTTGCAGTCACATTCAAGCTGCCACTAAAACTCTGCTAAATATAATATAGATATGATCACTATATTGTTTAACAGCCTCACTTTACTTAAATAGAAACAATTATTGACACTGATGCATAGAAAAAGTCTAATGTTTTTACAAGCCATTGACAGCTTTCAGCCTCACACACCTACATGTTCCCATGTCACAGCAGCCTTTTGTGAGTGCACACATCTTGAACAACACATTGCCTAAGTCCCAAAGTAATCAAGAGTGAAGCCCACCTGAACACTTTACACAGAAGCATAGTACTGCTCTGATTGAAAGAAAAGTGACAAAGTAAGCAAGTAACTATTATGGAGTAAAGTAGTGAGTGTTTATAGTATCACACTGGCATACTATGGTGAGTGATGGGTGTGGTGAGCCCAAGTCACCACTCATCAGTGCTGTGGTGTTGCATCCTCTCATGCGGCAAGACACCTTACAGTGCAGGGAACTTTCATTACCAAAGGGGCAGGACTACTTTATCATGTATGGTCACTGATTGCACAGCTTATAAAATTTGTTGAGGATAACGCTGCAAACGACATCATTACCTTGGTTTACAGTGCCCTACAAGTGGTCTGGGGCAGCAGCTTACAAGCGTGATAAGCAGCTCCTACAAAACTCAAAAGATTCGAGAACCGTCCACTTATGTAGTTCATGAGTTTGCAAGCCTCCTGAGCGTGTCCATAGGCTATGATAAATATGGGCCTAGAAAAATGTCAAAAAGAATATAAGTGTTCTAATCAACAAAAAGGTGAAAATGCAGTGTGAATATATACAGTCATAGTATATAAAGTTTGTACCTCTTTAACTAGTAGGGATGTGAGGGCCACTGGCTTACTAAATTATATTTGACATTGCATGTGACCAAATAGGTTCTAAGTTCACAAGACCTCAGAGTAATGCTGTCTCGGCCTCCACATCAACTCTAGTGAGCAGAGAAGCAAGGAAGCATCACAGTCTTCTGCTGAGTGTATCCTCTAACATTTGCTCCTGAACATGTACCATACTTCATACTTCCAAAAATATGCTAAATAGTTGAAAAAGCAAGAGCACTGAATAGTAAATAATAAACTTGTGCTACGACGAGGTTGTTGTAAATATTTTGAAGGAGTGTGACATTACTTAATCTTGTGATTATTTTAAAGCCTTTGGTATTGCTTATAGCTTTCCTTCTTTCTTGATGAATGAAGAAAAGAATGGTGATTTAAAAACTGCTAAGTTTACATAAATAACATGAAAAGAGCTCATGCTCCAGCAGTTGTACTTCCAGCTTCTGCTGCTGGTCCTTACTAGAATTTGGTAAGCCTGACAATCAATCAACCAACCAACCAACCAACCAACCAACCAACTAACTGCCTACATCAACTACATGCTCAGCAATGTCTGGTATCTTGCAATGAGTGATTTTCTCAGAAATATTTCCAGGATCCTAATTATAAATGTACATAAATTAAGATACTCATTATTGCTAATTCGGTAATAAATGTAGTCCGCTCCCAAAAAACTTCATACTACAAGTGGGAAATATGATCACAGTCTATAATTTTACTGTATACTCACATAAAACATTAAAAATCCTACAATACTTGAAACATTCTTAGAAAGAGCATGTATGATAGGTCTATCACAGGGACTTAGGGAATACAAGAAAATGTTCAGTCTTTGATAAGGCAATATACACCTTTCATGAGAGAAATAACAAAGACTAGATTAATGTTAAGGAAGTCACATTGTTCTGGTTTCCTTCTTCCATGTAAACAGTATCACAATGGGATTTATATGATGCATCTCACTAAGAATTTAACTTTGCCTTTTCTTAGTGCGCTTCTCAACACTGAGACTTGACCACCGGCTTGGGTATAAATCTGGATAACTGTACAGAGGCAACTGGAAAGTCAAAAAGGATATAAAGGCATGAGTCTCCAAAGATATGGAAGACAGGCACTGCAAAGAAGAACAATTAACACAACTTCCATTAAGAAATATTATAATGCATGCTAAATGCACTTATGTTCATTTCTACGTTATAGCCACGTTTTTGCACGGAGGCTAAAAGTAATATTCTCTATCTCGGTAAGCACTTTCCAATCCACAGTTTCTGCAATCTATCCATGTTTCAATACCCTCACTTCACAACTGTCAAGGTGATCACGGAGTGATTCAAGTCTTAGGCTCAGTATCGGGCTGACTGCTAGAGTTCAGTCACAGGCACGGGCTTGGTGGGCGTCACGGTGTAGGCCGGGTGATAGCTGTGGGAGAATGAGTGGTTGTACTGACTCCCATGTCCTCCTATGTGGTGTCCCTTGAGGAGTCGGTGCACGCAGGAGTCGTGGTGGCGGTACAGCATCACCACCACCACCGTGGCAATCATCACCACCAGGAAGCAGATGACCAGGCCAATAACCAGGCCCTGCGTGGCTGAGTCCATGCCGCAGGCCAGGTCGCTGATCTCGGTGGAGCGCAGCGCCCTGCCTGCCAGGCGAGGGGGAGAGGCACACTTCAGACTGGCACTAAAGTTGGCATCTAGGAGCAGCGTGCGCAGCCAGGCAGCAGAACAGTTGCACGCGATGGGGTTCCCCTCCAGGTACCAATGCTTTATGTCTGGCCAGGTTGCTGCGTGCTCACTGATCTGCTGCAGGTTGTTGTGGCGCAGGTCCAGCATGCTCAGCTCCGGCAGCAGCCGCAGTGCATCTTGGGCGATGTATGTCAGCCTAGGGTTGTGGGTAATTATCACTTGCTTGATGTTCAGGTTGGCTTGCAGAACGTTCTTTTCAATGTGGACCAGCTCGGGGCACCCTGAGATGTAGAGGGAGTGCAGGTTGTGGTTGTAGCGGAAAACATCTGATGGCAGCGTGGTGAAGGGGTTGTGGCCAATGTGCAGCTCCTCCAGGCTGCTCAGGCTGCTCAGGGCAGCACTGGGAATCACTCTCAGCCTGCAGCTCTCCATGCTCAGTTTCCGCAGGCTGGAGAGATTCTTGAAGGACTCAATGTTGAGTCCTTCGTTCAGAGCAGTTCCTGACAGATCCAGACTCTTCAGACCCTTTGTGTAATTGAAGTCTTCCTGCTTAATTGTTGTGAAGTAGTTGGTGCCCAGGCTGAGCTCCGCCAGGTCAGGCACCAGGGCAAGGTTTGATGCCGGCACAGCCGTCAGCCTATTGTCCCGTAGGTGCAGCACTCGCAGGTTGGACAGTCCCATCAGTGCTCCCTCCTCCAGCTTCTCTATTCTGTTTTCTGAGAGGTCCAGGTCCTGTAGATGCTTCAGATACACAAATACTTCCTCACCCAGAGACTCAATGACGTTCTTGCGCAGGGACAGAACCTGAAATAATACAACAGTAGTTACCATCCAGGAATTGTGAAGTTTTATCACTGGCATTCCCAAAACATTTCTAAGGTAAACTTTATGTGGTGAATTTATAATGGTCTTTGTTTATGAAAGAAGAATAAAATCTTTGTTTTTGGCACAGAATTCATTTTAAAATGAACCTTCTTTAAAATATCACTTAAACATGATAAAACTCATCAGCCAAGTATCTGAGAGGCATCAGGCAACCTTTGGTGACCGGCAACATGATGAGCACATTCACACATTTGTCTGTTATCATCATCATCATTATCATCATCATAAGTTTTTAAGAAGTTGTCTCCTCCCTGCTGATGTAGCACTAGCTACTGTCTGGCACATCATCTCTGCACACTAAACCTTTACTCAACACTAATCTGTGCTGTACATCTAATTGCAAGGATCACTTCATCACCAAAATCAAAGACAGTACAGATATAAGAATTCAGAAGATAAAAATAACCTTTCTCTAATTGCAATACAATCTTGTGATTGCAGACGGCATCAGTGTGGGTGACAGGTGAGCAGACACACAAACTGTACAGAAAAAGAGCTAAGATTGATGTAAGGAACTACAGCTTTCCTGACGGTGAACTGACTGACAAAGTTGTGTGTGCCAGGTTTCACAGCTTCAAAGATATGCTTCACAAATGAACTTTAAAAGATGGGGCAATGTGAACACATACTTTGGTACTGTAAATTGTTGGTGTGGTACATAAACAGACAGACAGATGGTACAGAAATGGGAAATATAAGAGAGGAAGAAGAAGGCAGATAGTAACACTGGTGCAACACTGACACACCACAGCACACTGGCAACACTCACGATGAGGTTGGAGAGTCCGACAAACATTTTTTTCGTTAGTTTGCTGATGTTGTTCTGTGCTAAGTGAAGCTCTTCCAGGAACTTTTGCTTCTTGAAAGTCTCCGGCATCACTTCGGTTATCATGTTTTTGCTGAAAGGTAATAAAAATGTCAGTCAATGTATACAAAAAAGTTAGTCAATCTACAAAGTGAGGATTATAAGAAATTTGCCATGTTTGGATTGTGAGTGTTTGAAGGAACAGCTATGCATGGATGTAGTAAGTGTGGTGTGCTGTTTTTCACTCTTAAGTTTATTGATACAAGATAACTATTATTTTTTTTTTCATTACTATCATCTTTTTTTGTTATTTATTTATGTGGAAGTTTTATTACTTATCTTATACGAGGTGAAAATGAAGTGAGAAAGAGATACAGTGTGATAGAGAGCAGCCTGTGTTTCATCATGTTGTCAATTTACTCTTTCCTTTGTATTTCTCTTATGATGCACCTCAAAACAAATGCCCATAAAAAAAAGAAATAATAAAATAAAAAAAATCCTAGAAGTGCTTCTGGAAACTCAAATTTTAAGACATTTCTCTAACTTTGAATATCTAGACTAATCCTGTTTTTTTTTCCCTTCTTAACATGGGACTGGCACCTCAATTGGACTTTATTATCATTACTATTTTTCTTATATGAATGTTTATTGCCTTTGAAAGCACTCCTGTTGCCCTGCCAAAATAAATAAGTAAATAAAATAAAAACAATACTGTTGCAAAAATAAAAATAAATCAGTTATGTATATCTGTTGAGAGAGAGAGAGAGAGAGAGAGAGAGAGAGAGAGAGAGAGAGAGAGAGAGAGAGAGAGAGAGAGAGAGAGAGAGAGAGAGAGAGGATGGTGATAATGAAGAAGATGGTGATGAAGAAGATAGTGATGATGAAGAAGATGGTGATGATGAAGAACAACAACAAGAACATGAAAGAAACCCAGTACACAGGAGGCATAAATGATAACTTATACAAGCAATACAAAACAGAACAAGTTAAAATAATAATAATAATAATAATAATAATAATAATAATAATAATAATAATACGCATTAGTGGAGTGCTGAAGTGGAGGAGGGGGGTGGGTTGGTTGGCAGTGTTGACGTACCTGAGGTTGACGTGCCTGAGGTCCTCATACCAGGTGAAGGAGTTGATGTCGAGGGTGTGGATCTCCGTGCCGTACATGGTGAGTTGCTGCAGCTTTGGGTGGAAGGTGAGGGGCATCACATCGATGTTGGAGGGCTCGCACCGCACCACGAAGGACTGAGAGAGAGGAAAAAATGATAAGTACAAAAAATAAACTCTAGAACTTCCTATACTTGTCTCTGTATTTCCATCTTCCCATCACAAACTCTGGAACTCCCTGCCTGCTTCTGTATTTCCATCTTCCTATCACAAACTCTGGAACTCCCTGCTTGCTTCTGTATTTCCATTTATCCATCACTAACTCTGGAACTCCCTGTCTGCTTCTATATTTTCATCTTCCTATCACCTGAACTCATTTAACAGGGAGGCTTTTAAAGATATTTATTTTATTCTTTTGGCTGACTTTCTCTCGGACCTGCTTGGGGACTGGCATCTACTAAGTGGTGGGCTATTTGTTTAATCGTTTTTGATGGTCTTGGCCAGATTTCCCCTCTTACATTAAAATAGATATATAAGATATACATAAATAAGGAAAATAAAATGTAGTATAAAAACAGCAGTAAGAAATATACAAACACTTGTCAAATAATGTATGAGAGAAGAAATATATGTAATTTGTAAATGGTAAAGTATATGTATGTAGAAACGTATGTGGCTAATTTGAAAACAGGAAAGTATAAATATAGTGTAAAATAAGATACGTAAAAAAAAAAAATAATAAATAAATAAAATAAATAAATAAATAAAATAAAAACTTGTGCAAAACATTCTTACATCGACATCACAAGTACAGTTGCCGGGGCAGATGGCGGCCGAGAGCGGCACCAGAGAGCCCACTAGGAGGAGGCAGAAGGCAAACGGTGAAAGAGACATCTGTGGCAGGGATACACGCTGCCGCCACAGCAGACTGAGTGAAGGTGGCGTGGTGCAGGCAAGGCTGACGGGGTGGGGGGCGTCTGAATGGAGGAGTAGCGGAGGCGAGTGTCTGTGGGAGGGGGGCGGAGGTCTGTGCTTGGCTCTGTGGTACTTGGTGGTGGCGGGGTGGCGCAGGCGGTGGAGTGTGTGCGGCGCCTGTTGGGGCTCACACCTCTCGGGGCCTGCCTCTGCCATTTCCTCGCTGTGTTTCTTCTGCCGTCTGAGGCTGGCCATGATTCAGGTCTGCAAGGAAAGGCTCCCCATTAATACACTTTCCCATACAACACACAATTACACATGACATAACAGCTGCAAGAAAACGCCGATTTCATTTCTTTCGTTCAAGAAAAAAAAAAAAAAAAAAAAAAAAATCTATGACACGAATAAACCGCCTAGTAATGAAATGGCCAACTTCAAAACATTAATTTCCAAGATATCTCCTGAGACACTGAAGAGAAAAGATACATAAGCCATTTACTACCAACTGTGACCCAAATGCAACCCTTTTTCCACAACCCCTCACCGCAAAACATGGCAATCTCTGTGGTTCCCTCTACACACACTCCCAATACCCAACACTAACACAGCTTTATGCACACTCCCAGTCCTCAGCTCCCTCAACGCAGAACACACCCGTGGCTCCCAGACCAGGCCGCAGTGTGTCCTGCGCCACGCTTTCCTCGCGGGCTACAGTGTTGCATTGCGTGGCGTGAGATCAGAAGCCTTTATCTCGCACTTCCGGCAGTGTGTGTGCGTGGGAAGTATGGTAGGCCTATAGCTGGTGACGGGACAGTGACTCACGGCAACGGTGGTGGTAGTGGTGATGGTGGTGATAACAACGGCAGCAGTAGCAGTAATAGTAATAACAACAGTAAAAATAGTAGTACTAGTAGTAGTAGTAGTAGTAATAATAATAATAGTAGTAGTAGTAGTAGTAGTAGTAGTAGTAGTAGTAGTAGTAGTAGTTGTGTGATGATGATGATGATGATGATGATGATGATGATGATGATGATGATAATGATAATAATAATAATAATAATAATAATAATAATAATAATTTCACTGATATGTCAACGTGTACTTTTCTTGTACTAACATATCGGTTAAATCTTAGTAACTTTTTCCTGGCAAATCTTTCAGTAACAGAGTGTATGTACTATTTACTTCCAGCTTTATTATATTCGTCAAACTTCATTGTAAAGCATAAGAGTAAATAAATAGAAAAAAAAAAAAAAAAACCGAACAATTTCAATGAACCACATAACCACTGCATATTGTTTCCATTCGTACCGATAAAGTTTTCTATCTCCTTCATAAGACATCATAAAGGCATAATAAAGCAGACAGCCACACGTCCTTGGTTCCACAGTGGCGTGTCAGTCATTCATACCTTCATTCATGGCTCTGACTCCCTCGCCTCCTTGTCACGGCGCTTCACGAGTCACGACACAGCATGCTTAGTTAAACCCTCGGGCGCTGAAGGCTTGAGTGACACCATGGATGCTAACAGGCACCATACACACTATACAACTGACCCCATGTATGCACCACTGCCCAACACCATCAACACCACTACTACTACCACCATCACCACTACTACGACCCCACAAGGAAGATAAGGCT
>NC_059272.1:3577291-3584791 GCF_017591435.1 Portunus trituberculatus | reverse complement strand
ATAGATAGATAGATAGATAGATAGAGAGAGAGAGAGAGAGAGAGAGAGAGAGAGAGAGAGAGAGAGAGAGAGAGAGAGAGAGAGAGAGAGAGAGAGAGAGAGAGAGAGAGAGAGAAGGAAGAAGAAGAAGAGGAGAGGGAAGGAGAGAAGAGAGAGAGGATGGAAGAGTGAAGAGAGAGATGATTAGAGAGAGAGAGAGAGAGAGAGAGAGAGAGAGAGAGAGAGAGAGAGAGAGAGAGAGAGAGAGAGAGAGAGAGAGAGAGAGAGAGAGAGAGAGAGAGAGAGAGAGAGAGAGAGAGAGAGAGAGAGAGAGAATTGTGGAGAAAACCCTAACATAACTACGAGACAGGAGGAGGAGGAGGAGGAGGAGGAGGAGGAGGAGGAGGAGGAGGAGGAGGAGGAGGAGGAGGAGGAGGAGGAGGAGGAGGAGGAGGACACACACAAGGGAGAGGCGAGGTGTCTAGTCCCACGGGGTTAAGATATAGCAAGGTGACTGTGTTGTGGTCCTTATTTCTCCAGAGACACCCCCTAAACCAACCCCACTCTCTCTCTCTCTCTCTCTCTCTCTCTCTCTCTCACGGCAGCACGAGTAACAATGCAACACAATTTACCACTTTTCCACAAAACTAGTTGCAGCAAATCAACCAACTCTTCTGGAAACGTGCTTCCCAACAACACTGGAGGTGGAAGAGGCTGGGAGAGACAGGGAGAGACAGGGAGAGGCTGGGAGAGGCAGGGTTAGGTTAGACAAGGCAAGGGTGAGGCAGGGTAAGGTTGAAAGAAATGAAGTTTGAATGAGAGTAGGGTAACACTGGATAAGGCAAGGTGGAGGATGAAGTAAGGTTAAGGCAGGGTGAGGCAGGGTAAGGCAGGGTGAGGCAGGGTAGGGTGAAACAGGGTGAGGTGATGTAAAGGTAATGTAAAGCTAAGTACGGTGGATCAGGGTGAGGCAATTTTAGGCAGAGTGTGGCAGGGATGGATCAGGGTGAGGCAATGTTAGGCAGGGTGCGGCAGGGGGTGGGCGAGGGTGAGGGGTGCTCCTCCTTCCCTTGTGCAGAACTGCCGGGCTTTTGTAGACGAGTAAGAACAAGACTAATTGATTTGAAGGATGGCTGAGAGGAGGAGGAGGAGGAGGAGGAGGAGGAGGAGGAGGAGGAGGAGGAGGAGGAGGAGGAGGAGGAGGAGGAGGAGGAGGAGGAGGAAGGAAGGAGAAAGATAGAGAGAGAGAGAGAGAGAGAGAGAGAGAGAGAGAGAGAGAGAGAGAGAGAGAGAGAGAGAGAGAGAGAGAGAGAGAGAGAGAGAGAGAGAGAGAGAGAGAGAGATGAGGACTGAGGAGAGAATACAAATACTGATAGGGTGAACACACACACACACACACACACACACACACACACACACACACACACACACACACACACACACACACACACACACACTATAATGAAATAATCTTTAACCTTCCCCTCAAGTAAATTTCTCCTTTGAATATTCCACCCACTAAATCATCACCCTTCTCAATAATAATTACCCACTATGGTTAATTAGGTTAGGTCAGGTCAGGTCAATCAGGTTAGGTTAGGTTAGGTTAGGTTAGGTTAAGTCAGATTAACAGGAATTTAAACAGACATTCATGTGTTTGAGTCTAAATTTTGCTGCTGTTTTGATGAAGGATTGAATTGTTTGGGGTCTAATGTTGCTGTTGCTGTTGCTGTTGCTGTTGTTGTTGTTGTTGCTGTCGTTGTTGTTGCTGTTGTTGTTGTTTTGTTGAATAAGATAAATTTAACAAAGCGGTCTAATTTTGTTTTGTTGAATAATAAAAAAAAAATCGACTAGAGATTGAAAGATTTGAGCCTAATTTTCTTCTTCTTGTTAGTGAATACGAAAAAAAATTGACTAAGAACTGAAAGATTTGAGTTTAATTTTCTTATTGTTATTGTTGTCATTTTTTTTCTTGTTATCCTCTCTTGAAGTATCGCCACAGATGGTCACCGTTCCCCTTCACTCCATTTTCTACGCCCTCCGTCACCCACACGCCCACCACACACACGTCTTCCTTGCACTGGTTGACGCAGCTTAGCACAACGTAGCAGGAAGGGTAACAAAGCTGTAGTAGAAGAAGAAAAGAAACAAAAAAGAAAAAGAAAGAAAAAAAGAAAGAAGAAGGAAGGAAGGTAAACACATAAAAAAGCTGTAGTATAGTAAACAAAAGAAAAAAAAAAGAAAAAAGAAAACTCACTTATTCCTTTTCTTTCTCCTCCTGCTTCTCTTCTTTTTTTTTTCTTCTCTCCTCCTCCTCCTCCTCCTCCTTCTGTGCTATCCTGTCTCTCCCACCGCCAAGTTATGTGCTAGTGTGGTTTGGCAAGCACATCCTTCACTGCCTCCATGACTCTTCCCTCAGGACTTCCTCTCTCTCTTCCTCCTGCAGCGTGGATCCATCTCCCTCCTCCTCCTCCTCCTCCTTCTCCACCCACGCCTCGTCTCTCCTAACACGCCTGCACTATGTCACTCTCGCCTCTTGAGTTTTATTTGCATGATAGCAGATTAAATATAGGTGAAGGAAAGTCTCTCTCTCTCTCTCTCTCTCTCTCTCTCTCTCTCTCTCTCTCTCTAACGCACAAATAAGAGCAGAATCGGATGAAACAGCGGAAGGCTTTCTTTACCTCCTACACCCCAACCACCTATCCCCTCTCCTCCCCTTCCCATCATCTCTTCCCTCCCTGCCCCCCTCCTCTCCTCTCCAGGCGGCCCACGGGGGAACACACAGCAGGAATGCGGTATTAATTCCCCCCTGGTGACCCGCGCAACACGCCCGCTTTAATGAGAGGGAGAAAGAGGCAAAGGCTGGCCAAGGGAGCTGAGGCGTGTAGTTTCAAATGAGGCTGCTCCTTTCACCTCCTCGCATTCAACCGCTCATATTTATCTTTTCTCTCGAGGACCTGGTATGCTAGCGTCGTGGTGGTGGTTGTGGTGGTGGTGGTGGTAGGAAGAGGACTGGTTTGCAAAGATGTAGGGAATAAGAGAATGCTTTTTGCTTTTAGTAGATGTGTGTGTGTCTTTAGTTAGTTAGTTAGTTAGTTAGTTAGTAAGTCATTCAGTCAGTCAGTCAGTCAGTCAGTCAGTCAGTCGGTCGGTCAGTCAGTCAGTCAGTCAGTCAGTCAATCAGTCAGTCAGTCAGTCAGTCAGTCAATCAATCAATCAATCAATCAGTCAGTCAGTCAGTCAGTCAGTCAGTCAGTCAGTCTCCTTTTCAGTGCAGTGAGGTGTGAGGGAAGAACAGTCTGTGTAGATCGAGGGAGGGAAGAATGGAGATGGAGTTAAGGAGGAGGAAAAGAAGGAAAAGAAGAAAAGAAACAGAAAAAAGAAAAAGAAAGAAAAAAAAAGAAGGAAGGAAGGAAGGTAAACACATACACGCAAACCACGCGAGGAAAATTTACTTGCCATCCCGGGCGACACAAACAGACACACACAGACACAGACAGAGTGAGGAGCAGGAGGCGGCGGCGGTGCGTTGCTTCCGTCTTGGCCGTCATGGCGGGCTTAAGTCGTCGCTAAAAGCATCACTAAGGTACCCGCCGCGCCTCGCCCCATTACCTCTATTGCTGCCATCGCTCGCCGCCCTGCTCGCCTCAGTCAACAAGCGATAAGGATAAGCAGTGCCCGCCTCGCCGCAGCCGCTGATGGCCGCCGCGCCGCCGCTCAGGCAGAAATGGTGCGGCGCGCTACGGTGTGTCGCTTACCGAATGCATTTCATGGAGTCTCGCTGGGAATGCCTTGGAAATGAAAAAGTTATGTTAATATCTCGGAGTGTGCAATACTTGTCCGGCCAGCGCCACCACCACCACCACCAGGCACCGAGCAGCAGCAGCAGCAGCAACAGCAAGAGGAGGAGGAGAAGAGGAGGGCCCCGCTACCACCACCACCACCCACACCCAGTCCTGCAGCCAACAAATAATAAAATACCGAATTCCTCTATAGCACAGGGAATAGGAAAAAAAAAAAAGCAAAAAAAATCTAATGGAAATATTTCGGTGCAAAATAGGAGTGGAAAACTGTGCCGTGGCCCAGGCTGAACAAATTAAATATCCACCAGTATAATGAAATAGCGAAGGCGCGCAGAAAACGATGCTGTTTGGCGGTGGCGAAGCGGCGGCGGCGGCAGAAGGAGGAGAAGCAGGCGGAGGTGGCGGCGGAGGAGAAGGAATACAAAGGAAAGCCAAACAGCAACAGACTTCTTGGTCCTTTCGAGGCTGTTTGGTAACTACTTCTAACTGGCTACAGAGAGAGAGAGAGAGAGAGAGAGAGAGAGAGAGAGAGAGAGAGAGAGAGAGAGAGAGAGAGAGAGAGAGAGAGAGAGAGAGAGAGAGAGAGAGAGACGCACCACCGCAGCAAAGTTATGTCAACAATTTCTGAGCGCTACTCCCCCGCCGCCTCTTCGTTCACAGCCTACCAGAGCAGATCCGTAATTGCGCCTGCTTTAATCTCAATATCCAGCGCGGCCCGGCGGACACAGCGCGGCGGCTACTCGTGCAAAAAGAGGCGCCACTACCACTCACTTCAGCGCGCGCTCCTAAAACAAGTGAGCAGCGGCAGTAATCTCGCGGGAAGTTATCAATGCGACTCAACTTCGGAATTTTTAACTGGCATTGCGATAAGATGAAGGGAGGCGACGGGAAGGGGAGAGAGGAGAGAGGAGAGAGGAGAGCGGAGAGGGATGAGAGGTGAGGGAGAGATAGAAAGGGCGAACAAGGAAAGAGATACAGAGAGGGGAAAGATGAGACAGAAAGGAGTAGAGAGAAAAGGAGAAAGAGATACAGGAAACGGGAATGAAAGAGAGAAAAGGAGTGAAGAGATTGGAAAAGAGGAGGAGGAGGAGGAGGAGGAGGAGGAGGAGGAGGAGGAGGAGGAGGAGGAGGAGAGACAATGAAGAAAAAAATAGAGAGGGGAACGTGGAAGGACAAGAAAAGAAAATAGTGGTTGATTTACCTGAATTATTCTACGGAAAGGGGTGAGAGAGAGAGAGAGAGAGAGAGAGAGAGAGAGAGAGAGAGAGAGAGAGAGAGAGAGAGAGAGAGAGAGAGAGAGAATAAAGTGTGGGGAAGGATGAAGTGAGGAATTAAGGAGAGGGAAGCAAAACAAAGACTGTGATCACGCATTGAGAGAGAGAGAGAGAGAGAGAGAGAGAGAGAGAGAGAGAGAGAGAGAGAGAGAGAGAGAGAGAGAGAGAGAGAGAGAATATGTAAGGCAAATGTAAAAGTATAACATTATTTTTCTCGTTTTTCTAATTAACACGACGTCATAAGCACGTTTTCTATTTTCATGTAAAGAAAACGGGTAAGAAAATAAGAAAATGAAAGAAAAAAGAAAAGAAAAACAATTCGTTACATTTTCCTCCCTTCTTCCTCCAACCAAAAGGAAAGGAAAGGAAAGGAAAGAAAAGAAAAGAAAGGAAAACCATGCGTGCTTTGGGGTCCGAGGGGTCTCCAAGCGCACGGGTTCGAATCCTGTCCACGGTCCGAGTGTAGGTTGGGCTTCCTCACTCGGGGCAACGGTTTCCTAGCGGGTGGGGTTTGAGATAGGAGGTAACACAATAAAGTATCCCCTTTAGCCCAGAAATTCCCGTGAAAAGCCCACATGGTGTAAATAAATAAAAAGTCAGTCAGTCAGTCAGTCAGTCAGTCTGTTAGTCAATCAATCAGGCAGGTAGTCATGCAGGCAGGCAGGCAGGCAGGCAGTCAATCAGTTAGTTAGTCAGTCAGTCAGTCAGTCAGTCAGTCAGTCAGTCAGTCAGTCAGTCAGTCAATCAATCAATCAATCAATCAATCAGTCAGTCAGTCAGTCAGTCAGTCAGTCAGTCAGTCAGTCAGTCAGCCAGCCAGCCAGCCAGCCAGCCAGCCAGCCAGCCAGCCAGTCAGCCAGTCACTTAACTGTTACCTGGGGTTTTATTCTCACATCAGTAACTAATAAGACGAAAAGAAAAATCTCCTCTCCCTGTCACAGCCTCTGCTAAATATTACACAGGCAACACACGAGGCTGCACATCATTTTTGTCTCCTTTTTCTCTCTTTCCTTGTTGGGTGAATGAATAATAAAAGAAAATAAATAAGAAAATAGGGATGGATATTTTTTTTCATATTATGCCAAACTCTATACTTTTTCATCTCTTTTTTCTATCTATTCTTTGTCCTTTCCCAATTTTCCCATCAATCTACAATTTTCATCCTTCTAATTTCCTTTTCCTTCATTCTTATTAATGTTTTTCTTCCCTTTCATTATCTTACTTTTTTTTTATTTTTTTTTTTGTCAACTTTATCTGCAATTTCCTTTAACGCGTCCTGTGCAAGTACTGTTGATCTTTTTACACGCTAAACATCATACCTCTGGCAACACGTGGGCAAGAAAATAACATCCTTTAAGCGTTTTTTTCTTTATCGCGCGAACTTGTAGAAAGAAATAATAATAAATAGCCTCATTTCACACTGACTAGACACAGAAAAACATTACTTTAAGTCTTCTTCATGTGTGAGTGCTAGTAGAGAATGGTAGATGGAAATACAGTAAGTAGATAGACCTTTCATACTGACTAGGGGGAGGGAAAGCATATTATTTAGCCTTTTTTTCATGTATAGTAGTAATAAAGAATGATAGATGAAGATACAGGAGATAGGCACAATGGTTCATCCAGAGACTGCCACGTGTAAGGTTGATGGCTTCCTGCAGCTTCCCTCATTTTCTTACGTCGTGTCTCCTTCTGCAACCAAACTAGTGCTAAATTTTTGTACACCTAAAAGTCTCTAGCAAATTCTGGGACTCTAGGAACTCCCACACCTCTGGCAGACTCTGAGACTCCTTAGAATCTCCCACACCTTTGGCAGACTCTGGAATTCTCTGTTTACTTGTGCATTTCCATCTTCCCATGACCTGAACTCATTTAAGAGGGAGGTTGAATTGAAGACATTTATCCCTTTCTTTTCGCTAGCTCCCTCTCACCTGCTCGGGGATTGGCAACTAAGTGGACATTTTTGCTTACTCTTTATGTTGTTCTTGGCCAATTATCGACTCACGTGAAAAAAAAAAAATAATCATGAGACCCATTTTCTTTCACGTGGGTTACTAAAATGGGTAGATTCAGTATATATGGTAAGTAGTGCTAACCTTTCTACATTACAGTGAAAGGAGTTAATGAATCAGCCAGTCAGTCAGTGCCACTTAACTCTTTCAACACTGGGACGCATTTTTACCTTCAAATTTGGGTACGATTAGACCATTTTATTGACATTAGGAAGCGTCTATGGAGGTCAGAAGATTAATGGCCACAGTCTTCACTATTTTAACCCCTTCAGTACTGGGACGCATTTTTACCTTCAAATTTGGGTACGATTAGACCATTTTATTAAATTTAGAAAGCGTTTTGGAGGTCAGAAGATTAATGGCCACAGTATTCACTATTTTAACCCCTTCAATACTGGGACACATTTTTACCTTCAGATTTGGGTGCGATTA
>NC_059272.1:3569791-3572291 GCF_017591435.1 Portunus trituberculatus | reverse complement strand
CTTTCACATCCACCTCCAACTTGTCTGAATGTCTGAACAACAACAACAACAATAATAATAATAATAATAATAATAATAATAATAATAATAATAATAATAATAATAATAATAATAAGGAGGAGGAGGAGGAGGAGGAGGAGGAGGAGGAGGAGGAGGAGGAGGAGGAGGAGGAGGAGGAGGAGGAGGAGGAGGAGGAGGAGGAGGAGGAGGAGGAGGAGAAGGAGAAGGAGAAGGAGAAGGAGAAGGAGAAGGAAAAGGAGAAGGAAAAAGATAAGCACCAAGAAAGAGAATGAGGAGGGGAAGGAAGAAAAATAACAAAAAATAAATAACGAATAAACAAAATAAATAAATGTGGCAAACAATAAAATAATAATAATAATAATAATAAAAAGATAATAACAATAATAATAATAATAATAATAATAATAATAATAATAATAATAATAATAACACCCAGACAGACAACAAAAGACACGCATCAATAACTCTTTCAATTCTGGGACGCATTTCTACTTTGAGCTTTTTTGTGTAATTAGACAATTTCATTTGAATTAGGAAGGGTCTATGGAGGTCAAAAGATTAATTAATGGCCACAATCTTCACTATTTCAAACCCCACATGAATTTCTGAAGCTGTATAAAATCGCCAAATAATAAGAATACAGAAACGCGTCATGGTACTGAAGGGGTTAAGAATGGTCTATGGAGGTCAAAAGATTAATAATAGCCAGAGTCTTCACTATTTAGATCTCCCCAATAAGTTTCTGAAGCTGTATAAAATCGCCAAACAGTAGCAACCAGAATGAATACAGAAACGCGTCACGATACTGAAGGGGTTAGGAAGGGTCTATGGAGGTCAGAGGATTAATTAATGGCCACAGTCTTCACTATTTCAAACCCCACATGAATTTCTGAAGCTGTATAAAATGGAAACGCGTCACGGTACTGAAGTGGTTAAGAAGAGTCTATCGAGGTCAAAAGAATAATGGCCACAGTCTTCACTAATTTAATTCCCCCCATAAGTTTCTGAAGCTGTATAAAATCACCAAATAGTAACCAGAATGAATACAGAAACGCGTCATGGTACCGAAGGGGTTACACTATTTTAATCCCCCCATAAGTTTCTGAAGTTGTATAAAATCGCCAAATAGTAAGCAGAATGAATATGGAAACGCGTCACGGTACTGAAGAGGACAAGCACCATTGCAAAGACACACTGTAAACACTCCGCGTCCCAGCCAGAGTGAGTCCCAACCAGTGCACGGAGCCACGGGTTATCGAAGGAGAGGAGAGCAGAGCAGGATACCGCTTAGACTCGTATTCTCAAACCCTTCTATGCTTCACCTCCAGTACTTCAAAGGGCTTTGTCTAAATTCACACGAGTTTTTTTTAAAGGTGGTTTTACGGTTCTACATTCAGATTGACAAGATTTCTACATTATGAACTGGAAAAAACACTCTTGAAAACCTCGCTAATCATCTCAATGGCCTTGAAAAATAGTGGTGAAAGAGCAAAGCGTTTCTGAATATGGACCTTACCTGTCTGGCCGGCGCCCTCAATGGTCTAGTCCGGGTCGCTGTTCATCGGGTCGTCCTCACCTGCAATAAACAGAGCCGTGAGGGAGCGCCACTCTTTGCCACGGGGGCGAGATACGGGGGTCATAATGCGTCGTAGGAAGAATAAGAATAAGAAGAAGGAAGGAAGGAAGGAAGGAAGAAAACAAATCCTAAGTGAGTAATGAAATAGGAAAAGGTGCAAAAATGAAAAAAGAATAAAAGAAAGAAAGTATGATTAATTTAAGTTAGCAGATTGAAATGTACAACGAAGAAGAACAAGAAGAAAGGAAGAAAGAAAGAAAAAAGAAAGCTAAGGTACTAAATAGGAAAATGAGTTGAAAAATAAATAAATAAGAAAAAAAGTTAGGTAAATTAAAGTAAGATCAAAATACACAACGAAGAAGAAAAAAAGGAAGGAAGAAAAAAAAAAAAAAAAAAAAAAAACTAAGCGACCAATGAAAGCAAATGAAAGGAGAAAAAAAATGAGACGAAAAATACATTGATAAAAAAAAGTAAGATTAATTAAAGTAAGCAGATTGAAATATACAAAGAAGAAAAAGAGGAAGGAAGAAAACGAGAGCCAAGTAACTAATGAAAGCAAATGAAAGGAGAAAGAAATGAGTTGAAAAAATAAATAAATGAGAAAACAAGATTAATTAAAGTAAACAGATCAGAATACACAACGAAGAAGAAGAAGAAGAAGAAGAAGAAGAAGAAGAAGAAGAAGAAGAGGAAGAAAGAAAATAAAGCCAAGCCACTAATGAAAGGAAATCAGAGGAGAAAGACATGACTAAGAAAACAAAAAAAGAAAGAAGAAAGCAAGATGAACTAAGGAAAGCAGATTAATTAAAGATACAAAGGAGGAGGAGGAGGAGGATAGAAAAAAAAGAGAGAAAAAAAAAAAAACATGCGCTAATCCAGTAATGAGAGGAAATGAAAGGAGAA
>NC_059272.1:3554791-3564791 GCF_017591435.1 Portunus trituberculatus | reverse complement strand
GGTTTGGCTTAAATTTTTTTTTCATTTTTATTTTTATATATTTTTTGGTGTGTGTTTAAAGTTTTGAAGTCTGTTTCTTTCTTTTTTTTTTTCTTCTTCTTCTTGGGTGTTTGTTTAGGAAGAAAGAAAGAAAGAAAGAAAGAGGAAATGAGAGAAAGAGAGAGAGAGAGAATACCTATTGAGCGACATTTTCTTTTTTTCCTTTTCTCGCGTTGTTTCTTCTTTTCCTTTTTTTCCACACAGGCGCACGTTTTCTTTCTCCTCCATCTGTCCCTTCCTTCCACGCCATTAAACTCGCGCCTCCACTGCCTCTGCTCCACTGTTCTCTGTTGTTCTTCCTACGGCGCCTTATGACCTCAGTGTTGTGGTGGAAGAATTCTATCAATCAATCTTGTTTTTTTTTTTTTTTATTGTCGTTTGTGATATTTTTTTCTTCGTGGTGTTTTTTTTTTGGTGTAGTTTTGATAATGTCCGTTCTAATATGTATCTTGTGGTTGCATTTTTTTTTTTCGTTATCAATCTTTAGCTTTTATTAATGTTCTCTCTCTCTCTCTCTCTCTCTCTCTCTCTCTCTCTCTCTCTCTCTTTTTTTCTTTTTTCGTGAGTGTGGGTGTGGTTTTCATAATGTTCGCTTTGATTCATCTAGCATTGTGTTTCATTTCTTTATTTGTTTTCATTACTGTTCTTTCTCTATATTTTCTTTTCTTTTAGTGTGTAGATTTAATAATGTTCGTTTTTATTTCATCTTGTGGTAGTATTTTGTCCTTTTTTTTCTTGGTGGGGAGGAGGGGCTGGTTTCTATCTTATCATTAACTATTTTTTTTTTTAATGTTTTCTCTCTTTCTTTTCTTTCCTCTGTGTGTGGTTTTAATAATGTTTGTTTAACTTAATCTAGCTTGTGGTTGTATTTTTCCTTTTTTTTTGACCACTTCCTATCCCATCACTATCTATTTCTTTATCAATGTTCTTTCTTTTTTTTTCTTTTCTTTTACGCTTATCATTGTTCTTTCTTTCCTTCTTTCTTTTTTTTGCGTGTGTGGTTTTGATAATGCTCGTTTTAATTTATCTTATATTTCTTTTTTTTCTTGTCCACTTCCTACTTTATTATCATTATTTATTTCTTATCAATGTTCTTTCTTTCTCTTCCTTCTTTCTTTCTTTTTTTTTTTTAAGGCTTTGATAATGTTCGTTTTAATTCATCATGTGGTTGCATATTTTTTTCCCTTTTTCTAGCCCAGTACCTAACCTAACCATTACCTATTTCTTTATTTCATTATCTTTTTTTATTTGTCTCATTTCCCTTCTTCTTTCCTAGTGCAGTGTTCAGTATTGCAGTGTTCAGTATCGCAGTGTTCAGTATCGCAGTGTTCAGTATTGCAGTGTTCAGTATTGCAGTGTTCAGTATTACAGTGTTCAGTATCGCAGTGTTCAGTATTGCAGTGTTCAGTATCGCAGTGTTCAGTATTGCAGTGTTCAGTATTGCAGTGTTCAGTATCGCAGTGTTCAGTATTGCAGTGTTCAGTATTGCAGTGTTCAGTATTGCAGTGTTCAGTATTGCAGTGTTCAGTATCGCAGTGTTCAGTATTGCAGTGTTCAGTATCGCAGTGTTCAGTATTGCAGTGTTCAGTATTGCAGTGTTCAGTATTGCAGTGTTCAGTATTGCGGTGTTCAGTATCGCAGTGTTCAGTATCGCAGTGTTCAGTATTGCGGTGTTCAGTATTGCAGTGTTCAGTACCGCAGTGTTCAGTATCGCAGTGTTCAGTATTGCAGTGTTCAGTATCGCAGTGTTCAGTATTGCAGTGTTCAGTATCGCAGTGTTCAGTATTGCAGTGTTCAGTATCGCAGTGTTCAGTATTGCAGTGTTCAGTATTGCAGTGTTCAGCATCGCAGTGTTCAGTAATGCAGTGTTCAGTATTGCAGTGTTCAGTATCGCAGTGTTCAGTATCGCAGTGTTCAGTATCGCAGTGTTCAGTATTACAGTGTTCAGTATTGCAGTGTTCAGTATTGCAGTGTTCAGTATTGCAGTGTTCAGTATTGCAGTGTTCAGTATTGCAGTGTTCAGTATTGCAGTGTTCAGTATTGCAGTGTTCAGTATCCCTCTTTGTTTTCCTCGCAACTTCAAAAACAGCCATTCTTTGTCACAATCACCTACAAAAAAAACTTCCTTCACTAACTTCCTTCTTTACATTGCACGGGCACAGAGAAAGAAGGGTGGGGAGGAGGAGGAGGAGGAGGAGGAGGAGGAGGAGTTAGAAGGGAAAACTACTAAAAAACAAAGGAAAGGAAGGGAAAAAAAAAAGAAATCTAAACATGAAAAAAAACAAAAAAACTCAGAACACACACACACACACACACACACACACACACACACACAAAGCAAAGAAAGTGTTAAAGAGAGTCATCAACGCTGCCCTTTCAAGACCAACCCTGCATTGCGTCCCCTCATCAGCTCCCCCGCCCTTCGTCCCCTCTGATCAGGCGGCGGTGCGGACACTCACGTCATCTCAGGAGGTTAATGTCCCTGAAATAATTCCCACGTCCTCTCCCTCCGTCAGAAACTTTGGGATTTATTCAAGTGTGGAGCTCAGAATGCCTTGCCTCACCTGCCGTGGATGGCTTGGCTTGGCTTGGTTACGTTAAATTAGCTTAGGTTATGTTGGCTTGGCTTGGCTTGGCTTGTCTTGTCTTGTCTTGCCTTGTCTTGTCTTGTCTTGTCTTGGCTTGGCTTGGCTTGAGGTGACTTGTCTTGGCTTGGCTTTGGGTGACTTGGCTTGGCTTGGCTTGGCTTAAGGTGACTTGGCTTGGCTTGGGGTAACTTGGCTTGGCTTGGCTTGGGGTAACTTGGCTTGGTTTGGGGTAACTTGGCTTGGCTTGGCTTGGCTTGGGGTGACTTGCCTTGGCTTAGCTTGGATTGGTTACGTCAAATTAGCTTAGGTTAGGTTGGCTTGGCTTAGCTTGGTAACGTTAAATTAGCTTAGGTTATGATGGCTTGGTTTGGCTCGGCTTAGTTTTGATTGGTTACGTTAAATCAGCTTAGGTTATATTTTCTTGGCTTGGCTTGGCTTGGCTTAGCTAGGTTTGGCTTGGTTTGGTTAGGTTAGGCTGGGTTGGCTTGGCTTGGTAAGGTTGTGTTATGGTAAGTTTAGGTTAGGTTAGGTTAGGTTGGGTTGGTTAGACTGGCATGGCTTGGCTTTCCTTGGCTTGGTTAGGTTGGCTTGGCTTGGTAAGGATGGGTTTTGTTGGATTATATTGGGTTAGGATGGCTTGAATATTCCCCTAAACAGATATACAGCCTTAATGTTGCTGTAGTTGTGGATCTCTCTCTCTCTCTCTCTCTCTCTCTCTCTCTCTCTCGAACACCTGGGAGGAATAGTAATGTTTCAGGTTCAGTGGTGAAAAATTGCCTTCTGTGTGTGTGTGTGTGTGTGTGTGTGTGTGTGTGTGTGTGTGTGTGTGTGTGTGTGTGTGTGTGTGTGTGTGTGTGTGTGTGTGTAAGTTTATTTTTTCTACATAGTTACTTATTTTTCCTGGTTTATTTCTTTATTTTTGGCTTATAATTTTTTTTTTTTTTTTTTTTTTTTTAGATTTTGGTTAATGTAGATGTTATTGTTATCATTGTTATGTGTTTGTGTGTTTTGGATCTTCTTCGTTTTCTTTATTGACTTGGTGTGACTATTATTACTTCTACTATTCTTCTTCTCGTCATTATTACCATTATTATTATTATTATTATTATTATTATTATTATCTAAAGGAAAGTAGGCAATAAAAACAACGATTCTGTCTTTTATGTTCTCGTCCATCTAGAAGTCAAGAGTTAACCATTTCCAAACACACACACACACACACACACACACACACACACACACACACGACGACCAATAATTGTTCACAACTTTACAACGAAACGAAAGAAAAAAATACACACAAAACAGATTCCCCTTCCTTCTTTTTCTTCTTCTCCTCTTCCTTCTTTTTCTTTTTTCTTCTTCTCTTCCTCCTCTTCCTCCTCCTCAAGATCTACGGCTGTTTGGTTTTCCTGTGTAATTTTCCTCCTCCTCTTCCTCCTTCTCCTTCCTTTCCCCTTGTCTCTGCTTTCTCTTGCTTCTCTTCCACCTTCCTTAATTCTCCTCCTCCTCCTCCTTGTTCCCCTTCCGTTCCTCCCCATTCTTCTCTTCTTTCTTTTTCATTTTCTGTTTCTCCTAGCCTTTCCTTCTTCTCCTTCTCCTTCCCTTCCATTCCTCCTCATTCTCTTCTTCTTTCCTTTCCATCTTCTGTTTCTCATACTCCTCCTTCTCCTCCTCTTCTTCCTCCTCCTTCTTCTTCTTCTCCTCCTCCTCCTCTTCCTCCTCATTCTTGTCCTCTTTTTTTTCCTTTTCACCCTGTTTCTTCTAGCCTTCCTTCCTTCTTCTTCTTCTTCTTCTTCTCAATCTCCTCCTCCTCCTTCTTTTCTTCCCCATTCTTCTCTTCTCTCCTTTCCATCTTCTGTTTCTCAAAGCCATCCTTCTCCTCCTCCTCCTCCTCATTCTTCTCATCTTCTTTCCTTTCACTCTTCTGTTTCTCCTAGATATCCTTCTCCTTCTCCTTCTCCTTCTTCTCCTCCTCCTCCTCCTCTACATGCAGAGAGAGGATTCCCAGCTCCTTGGGGATGCGGCGGCCAGTTCCCCACCACTGCCCTGGAAAATGAGGAGGAGGGGCGGGACAGAGGTAGCGGTCCAAGCCCCCCCACCCCCCCTCTCTCTCTATCTCTGAGTAAGCGGTACAAAGGATAAGGAAGACACGAGAGAGAGAGAGAGAGAGAGAGAGAGAGAGAGAGAGAGAGAGAGAGAGAGAGAGAGAGAGAGAGAGAGAGAGAGAGAGAGAGAGAGAGAGAGAGAGAGAGTATTGGGTGACAGGGAGAGGCAGGGAGATGTGGGAGTGCGATAGGGAAGTGAGAGAGGAGAGGTAGAGAAAGACAGGGTGAGGGTGAGGAAAAAGAATAGAGAGAGGGGAAGAGGAAGTGGAGAGGGGAAAGCGGAACACCACCACCACCACCACCACAAACAACAATCATAGAAAACACCAGCACAGTGACACAGCAACAGTGGCAGTAGTAGCAGTAGGTGGTGGTGGTGGTGGTGGCAGTGGCAGCAGTGGCAGTAGTGGTGGTGGTGGCAGGTGGTGGTGTGGTGGCAGTGGTGCAGTGGTGGTGGTGGTGGCAGCAGCAGCAGCAGCAGCAGTGGTGGTGGTGGTGGCAGTGGCAGTGGTGGCAGTGGTGGTGGTGGTGGTGGTGGTGGTGGTGGTGGCAGTGGTGGTGGTGCAGTGGTGGTGGTGGTGGTGGTGGTGGTGTGGTGGTGGTGGTGGTGGTGGTGGTGGTGGTGGTGGTGGTGGTGGTGGTGGTGGGTGGCAGTGGTAGTAGCAGTAGTAGTAGCAGTAGCAGCAGTAGTAGTAGTAGTAGTTAGCAGCAGCAGCAGCAGCAGCAGTAACAGTTGTAGTAGTGGCTCCCTTCCTCCTGAGGTGCCCTTCGGAGGAGCTAATCTGTTTATCACAATCTAATTACGTCATTCTCCATTGGAGGAGGAGGAGGAGGAGGAATAGGGAGAGGAGATTAGGGGGGAAGAAAACTTAGGTGAAGGGAATTGTAGGGAAGATGAAGATTTATGAGGAGGAGGAGGAGGAGGAGGAGGAGGAGGAGGAGGAGGAGGAGGAGGAGGAGGAGGAGGAGGAGGAGGAGGAGGAGGAGTTTTAAGGAATAAGCAAAGAATGGAAGGGAAGAGAGAAAGGCATAGTAGGCAGAGAAATATGGGAAGAAGAGAAAGAAGGAAGGAAGGAAAGAAGGAAGAAAATAGATGGAAGGAAGAAAAGAAAGAAGGACGGAGGGAGGGGAGAACTGGAGGCAAAGGAAGAAGAAAAGAAAGAAACTAAGAAAGAGAGAGAGAGAGAGAGAGAGAGAGAGAGAGAGAGAGAGAGAGAGAGAGAGAGAGAGAGAGAGAGAGAGAATATCAGTGTCATTTTATTTATTTTTTTTCACTAAACACGCATTTATTGTCAATTTTTGAGCGTACAAACATTTTTCTTTTATTTAATTAAACCCAAACACAATAAAAACGGCTTTTCAGGAACAAAGATCAACGCTTCCCTCATGTTTTCATTTATTCATTATTAGCTTTATTGTAATGCGTGTGTGTGTGTGTGTGTGTGTGTGTGTGTGTGTGTGTGTGTGTGTGTGTGTGTGTGTGTGTGTGTGTGTGTGTGTGTGTGTGTGTGTGTGTGTGTGTGTGTGTGTTTGAAATGAAGGGAGGGAAAAAAAAAGCTACCATCATCAACAGGAAGAGGAGGAGGAGGAGGAGGAGGAGGAGGAGGAGGAGGAGGAGGATAAATACTAAAGAAAACGAGAGGGGAAAACAAAGAGAAAATATGAGAAAGAAGAAGAGATAGAAAAAGGAAGAAAAAAGTGAGAATATACTGAAGGAAGGAAGGAAGGAAGGAAGGAAGGAAGGAAGGAAGGAAGAAGGACCCGTCACTATAAACAAACCTGGTTGAGAGGAAGAGGAAGAAAGAGAAGGAAAAGGAGGAAGAGGAGGAAGAGGAGGAAAAAGAGGAAAGGTTGCACCAACATCCAAACTTCCTCTTCTTTCTCCTCCTCCTCTGTCCCTCCAGGCTCTTATCCTTGTCTACCATTATATAGATTCTGGGAAAAAGTCAGCGAGAGAGAGAGAGAGAGAGAGAGAGAGAGAGAGAGAGAGAGAGAGAGAGAGAGAGAGAGAGAGAGAGAGAGAGACATTGGCTAGTCTTCAGTGACACAACGGGACTGATCGAGCGGTTATTTCCCCTCAGTTTTCCCCTCAGTCTTCCTTGTGTCTCTTCTAGGTCCACTGAGGCACACACACACACACACACACACACACACACACACACACACACACACACACACACACACACACACACACACACACACACACGCCCAGTAACTTAAACCTTTAAAATTTCGAAGTAAAATAAGAAAAAAAATAAATGAATAAGAAAAATCAAATCAGAAGGTAAAAATTTGTAAGAGAAACTGAAGAATAATTAAAAAGAGTAAGTATGCTAATTTCGAGAGAGAGAGAGAGAGAGAGAGAGAGAGAGAGAGAGAGAGAGAGAGAGAGAGAGAGAGAGAGAGAGAGAGAGAGAGAGAGAGAGAGAGAGAGAGAGAATAAAAGACAAACTCACGTATCTTCCTTATGAAAAAAATAGGAAAATAAAAAAAAATGAAAAAGGGACTAAAGAATAAAATAAGACAGAGAACGAAGCAAAAAAAAAAAAATAATAATAATAACCTACCAAAGAAAACCACAGGAAAAAGAAAGAAAGAAAAAAAAAAAAGAACACGCCCTTTACGAAATGTCGACAAAACTGAAGCAATACAATATGAAAAACACACCCAAGAAATAAAAACACAATAAAAACTTTAAAAAAAAAATACCACAACGCTTAAAAAGACAGACAAGAACAACCTAACCCAACCAGCAAAGAAATAACAAGCTAGAAACAATCACAGGTATAATCAATGAAAGGTAAGGAACATCACATCGCGTCACTCTTCGACAGGTAACAGACAACGCCGCACATCACGCTGTAAAATGCACACCGCCACTTCCAAGCTGACGATAATGATACACCTGGCGGGGGGAGGAATGACTGTCACCTGTAAGTCACCTGTGGAATTACCTGAAGAGTGATTAATGAGACAGAGAGGAGACAGGTGTGGAATTGATAAGGTCGTGATTCAGATGTGCTGGGAGGGAGGGAGAGGGGAGGAGGAGGGAGGGGAGGAGGAGAGGAGAGAGAGAGAGAGAGAGAGAGAGAGAGAGAGAGAGAGAGAGAGAGAGAGAGAGAGAGAGAGAGAGAGAGAGAGAGAGAGAGAGAGAGAGAGAGAGAGAGAGAGAGAGAGAGAGAGAGAGAGAGAGAGAGAGAGAGAGAGAGAATTTTATATTTCTCTCTCCTATCGCTTTGTTCTCTATTTCTTTTCTTACTCTTGTTTTCATTTGTCTGCTTCTCCTCTTCTTTTCTTCTTCTTCTTCTTCTTCTTCTTCTTCTTCTTCTTCTTCCTCCTCCTCCTCCTCCTCCTCCAAACCTAACCTAACCTAACCAATCCACATAAAAACAAGCCCATCCACTTTATCTCCAGAGAGAGAGAGAGAGAGAGAGAGAGAGAGAGAGAGAGAGAGAGAGAGAGAGGTGTCAGTCAATGTGTTTATTACCTTAGTGGGCTGAAGAGGAAGGGAAAAATAAACCCTGAAGGAAGAGGAGGAGGAAGAGGAGGAGGAGGAAGAGGAGGAGGAGGAAGAGGAAGAGAAGGAGGATTTGCTTCAGTTCAGAATTCGATTTACAGGGATTTAATAACAATAACACTGCTTTGCCACGCCTTGCTGGAACCGTCTCATAAGTAGAGAGAGAGAGAGAGAGAGAGAGAGAGAGAGAGAGAGAGAGAGAGAGAGAGAGAGAGAGAGAGAGAGAGAGAGAGAGAGAGAGAGAGAGAGAGAATGTTTACCCTGTCTTTCCCTCTCCCTTGTGTTCCGTCTCGAGTCTGTGTTGTGGTAAGTTTGAGAAATAAAAGAAGGAAGTTTGGTTAAAAGGTTTTGTATGGGTAGGTGAGGAGGAGGAGGAGGAGGAGGAGGAGGAGGAGGAGGAGGAGGAGGAGAAAGGACAGTCAAGAAGAGATGCAGAGAATGAATAGAGGAAGAATAGAAAAATAAAGAGATACAAAACGAAAAGAAAGACACAAATATTAAACACTCTCTCTCTCTCTCTCTCTCTCTCCCTCTAATAGGCACACATACATCCGCCTATACGACTCAACCAACCAGCCCATCCCACCCCATCCTATCCCATCCCCTCCTCTCCCCTCCCAACCCCTCACCTCCCCTCCCCTCTCAACCCAGCCTTTCTTTCCCCTTCAAACAATACACAGTTTCTAATAACACGTAGATGAATAAAGCTCTTCCACCCACTCCCCCGCCCTCCCCCTCTCTCCCATCACGTCTTGGAGGGGCTGAGAGGCGGAGCAGCAGGAGCGAGGGACGGGACGGGGCGGGGCGGGACGGGGCGGGGCGGCTTCCCTACATCACCCCTATCATATTAAATTCCTCTTGAAGTTTGATCAGGATAATGAAAGTTGTGTGTGTGTGTGTGTGTGTGTGTGTGTGTGTGTGTGTGTGTGTGTGTGTGTGTGTGTGTGTGTGTGTGTAGGCGAGTGATGAGGGAAAGAGGAGAAACGTGAAAAATATATAAAGGATGATAGAGAAGGGATGGAGGAGGAGGAGGAGGAGGAGGAGGAGGAGGAGGAGGAGGAGGAGGAGGAGGAGGAGGAATACAAAGGAATATAAAGGGAAAGTCAAACAGCAACAGACTTCTTGGTCCTTTCAAGGCTGTTTGGTAGCTATTTCTAACTGGCTACAGAGGAGACAGGAGAGTACAGAAGGCTCCTCCCCACCCACCACTCCCTCCACCCACCGCTGGCATGGAAAATACTCGGGAAAAGTACCATGCAGTGTGGAAAAACTGACATGGAATTTTCACAGGAAAGGATGAAAGGAGATTCTATTATTCACCCTACGCTGAACTCTACATATCTATGTGGAAAAAAAAAAAACTCAAAATAATAATAACAATAATATCATGTTTAAATATTCGGAGAAGAAGAGAGCTTGTTAGGGGTTATCTTTTAAACATTTGTCAATTTTACTGAAGGAAGCTTATTCCAGATGTTAACAATTCTATTAAAGAAAAAAGTGCTTTGCCTCGTGGGTTTTGAAGCGTTTGGGTGTAATTTTAAATCCATTATTTCTTGTCGCAGTGGAATGACCAATGGTAAAATATTTATTTACATCCCTGAAAAATTTTGAAAACTTCGATTAGGTCTCCTCTTATCCTGCGCTTTGTTAAGCTGAATAAATTTAATGCTTCCAGTCGTTCCTCATACGGCTTGTTTCTCAATCTCGGAATAATTTTGGTCACTCTACGCTGGATCTTTTCCAGT
>NC_059272.1:3542291-3552291 GCF_017591435.1 Portunus trituberculatus | reverse complement strand
CCATGAGAAGGAGGAGGAGGAGGAGGAGGAGGAGGAGGAGGAGGAGTTCGTACCGTCACTTATCCTTCCTTCTCTTTCCTCTCTCTTTTTCCATTTACTTTTTTTCCTTTCTCTCTCCCTCATGCTTATCTTCGTCAATTTCTAGAAGGAGGAGGAGGAGGAGGAGGAGGAGGAGGAGGAGGAGGATATATGTTTATCCATTTTACCTCCCTCGTTCTTCTCCTATTATTCTTTCCTTCCTTCTTCTCTCTTGTTCCTCTTCTCTAACTACCAAGAGAAGGATGAGGAAGAGGAATAATAAGAAAAAAAAAAAGACACATACCATCATATATTTCTCTCTCTCTCTCTCTCTCTCTCTCTCTCTCTCTCTCTCTCTCTCTCTCTCTCAGTTAATTTCCTAGAAGGTTCAGTAACTTTTCTCTCTCAATATTTGGGGATGATATTTCAGTGGTGTGTGGCGCGAACTGTTTGCAAACTTAATTACGAGAGGAAAGGGGCGAGACGAACCCAAATTTGCCCTCTTCTTGGTACTCCTCCTCTTCCTCTTCCTCTTCTTCTTCCTCTTATTACTTTTTATTCTTTCATCTTCTCCTCCTCCTCCTCCTCTTCCTTCTTATTCTTTTTCTTTTTTTTACTCTTTCGTTTCTATCTGCTATCTGCTTTTTGTATGTCTTATTTTTATTTCTCTCTCTCTCTCTCTCTCTCTCTCTCTCTCTCTCTCTCTCTCTCTCTCTCTCTCGTCAAATTCGTCCTTTTCTTGGTATTACTCCTCCTCTTCCTCTTCCCCCTCTTACTCTTTCATTTCCTCCTCCTCCTCCTCCTCCTCCTCCTCTTCCTCCTCCTCTTACTCTTTCATTTCCTCCTTCTCCTCCTCCTCTTCTTCCTCGTTCCCTTTCTTCTATTCCTCGTTCTCGTTCGTTTCTCTGTATGGGTCTGCCTGCCTGCCTCTCTCTCTCTCTCTCTCTCTCTCTCTCTCTCTCTCTCTCTCTCTCCCTGGTCATTATCGTTATTGTCCTCTTCTCTTCTTTATTTCTTATCTTTCCTTTATTTTTCTTTCGTTTCCTTATCCATTTGATTTTTTTTTCTTTTCTCTTCGTTTCCTTTTTTCTTTTTTTCTTTTCATTTTATTTTTTCGTTCCTATTCTTTGTGTTGTTTGAATTATTGTCTTTTATATTTTATATTATTTTTTTTTTACTTTCAGTTTCCATGTGTTTTGATGTTATTTCCTCTTTCTTTTCCTTCCTCTTCCTCCTCCGCACCACCCATTCCACATACACACTGTACATCCACGTACACAATGCACACACCACATGACATTTACCAAGCGTCAACACTTTCCCCCACAAACACAAGTACTCACACACACATCACACATTTCCTTTTCACTCTCTACTAAAATTCCATGTGATTTTTTAATATCACATGGTTTCGCCTTTTTTCCTGCCAGCCTCGGCTGGAGGGAGGGGTGGGTGGGGAGGAGCCTTCTGCTTTGCTGTCCTGTCTCTACCACTGGTAGTTAGTAGATAGTTTTCACAAACAGCCTAGTAAGGACCTAAGGGTCTGTTGCTTTTTGTCTTCTTTGTATTGTATTCCTCCTCCTCCTCCTCCTCCTCCTCCTCCTCCTCCTCCTCCTCCTCCTCCTCTTCCTCCTCCTTCTTCTTCTTCCTCTTCTTCCTCCCCTCTTTCTCTTTCTTCTCTTCTTTTATATCCATTGACACTTCAGCCTTGTCATCTCTCTCTCTCTCTCTCTCTCTCTCTCTCTCTCTCTCTGTCTCTCTCTCTCCCTGTCCTTCCAATTCTATTCTCATCATCATCACTTCTTGCTCTTCCCCTCCTTCTTCCTTCCTTTATCTCGTGTCCTTCATGTCTCCTCCTCCTCCTCTTCCTCCTTATCATTCCTTGTTCTCTCTTCTTCTCTTGAATTTTTACTTTTTTTTCCTATTCTCTTACTCCTCTTTTACAATCCTTTCCTCTTCCTCCTCCTTCACTATCTTATCTTATCTTATTCCCTCTTCGTCTCTTTCAATTCTTACTTTTCGCTATCTATTATCTTCTTTTTCCTCCTTCCTCCTTCACTTCCTAACCTTTTCTACTTCTTCTTCTCTATTTATTCTCTTCTCTTCTCTTCTCCTCCTTCCTTCTTCACTTTCCAATCCTCTTTCCTATTCCTCCTTCTCAACTATTACTCTTTCCTTCTCCTCCTCCTCCTCCTCCTCCTCCTCCTTCTCTTTTTTTTTTTTTTTTTTTTTTTTTTTCTTCTTCTTCTTCTTCTTCTTCTTCTTCTTCTTCTTCTTCTTCTCCTCCTCCTCCTAATACACTTCCAAACCTTTTTTTTCCTATTGTTCTTCCTCTATCCTTATTTTTCCCTTTTCCTCCTCCTCCTTCTCCTCTTTCTCTTCCTTACCTATTTTCCTATTCTTCCTCCTTAATCCTTGCTCTTCCCTTCCTCTCCTCCTCTTCCTCCTCTCCGTGTTCTCTTCCTGTCCTTACTCCTTATCCTTTCTGTCCTCTATTCCTCCTCCTCCTCCTCCTCCTCCTCCTCCTCCTCCTCCTTCTTCATTCATTCATTTCTTAAGCTTTACTGCTCCATTATTCTCTATCTCTTCTCTTCTCCTCCTCATCTTCATATTTTCTTTCCTATTCCTTCTCTTCTATCCACACTCTTCCCATCTCCTTCTTCTCTTCCTTATCTATTTTCATATTCCTTTTCCTTTACCCATACTCTTCCATTCCCCTCCTCCTCCTCCTCCTCCTCCTCCTCCTCCTCCTCTCCCTCGTTACTCTCCCCTGAGGAATCTTCGCTTAATCGTTTGCAAATCCATTTTAAACTGGAATATCAATAGTAGAGGTGTGGGCCGCTGTCACCACCACCACCACCACCGCCGCCACCGTCGCCACCACCACCACCACCACCACCGCCGCCGCCGCCGCCGCCAGTGGAGAGGAATAAAGGCATTGTGGATTGTTGTTTCTTTGCTGTCTGTCTGTTTGATTGTCTGACTGTCTGACTGTCTGATTTCCTCTTTACAACTTTTTCTTTCTTTCTCCTTTCTTCTTCTTCTTCTTCTTCTGACTTGTTCATTAATCAGTTTTGTCTTCCTTTGTCTTCTCCTTTTTTCCTTTTCTCTCTTCCTTTTTTTCTATTTCTTTCTTCTAACTCCATTTCTCTATTTCTTCTCTTCTAGCGTGTCCATTAGTCACTCTTGTCTTCTTCTTTTGTTTTCCTCCTCTTCCTTTTCTTTCTTCCTTTTTCTTCTACTTCTTTCCTCTAACTCTTCAATTTATCTGGTGTTTTTTTTCTTTCTTTCTCCTTTCCTTCTCTTCTAATTTGCCTGCTAATCAATTTTTGTCATCCTGCTCTTCTGCTTTTTCTCCTCTTCTTCCTTTTCTTCTATTTCTCTCTTCTAACTCCCTAATTTATCTAGTCTTCCTTTCTCCTTTTCTCTCTTATTACTTGCTTACTAATCAATCTTGCCATCTTTACTCTTCTTCTTCTCCTCCTCCTCCTTCTAGGTCTTCTCTTTCATCTTGCCTTCTTCCTCTTCTACTTTTCTAAATCCTTCCTCTTCTTTCCCTCCTCTCTTCTCATCTCTTTCTCTTCTACCGCTCTGATCCCTTCTTCTTCTTCTTCTCTCTCTCTCTCTCTCTCTCTCTCTCTCTCTCACGCCATGTCTTCTCCTAACTTATATTTTCTCTATTTTCTTCTTCCTCCTCCTCCTCCTCCTTCTACTTCTTTCCTCCCTCCTCTTCCTCCTTCTTTTATCTCTCTTCTCCTCTCCCCTCTTTCCTCTTACCTTCTTCATTTTCTCATTCCTCTCTTGTCTAATTTCTCTTGATTCCTCTCTTCTCTTCCTTTTCCTCTCCTCTTTCGTTCTCCTCCTCCTCCTCTTCCTCCTCCTCTTGACTACGTACTTCTTTATCTCTTCTCCATCCTTCTCTTCTTTTTCCTCCTTCCCGTCTGACATCATTTTCTTTCTTCTCTTCTCTTAAATTCTCTCTGTTTCTTCCTTCTTCCCTCCTAACTTCTACCTCCTCCTCCTCCTCCTCCTCCTCCTCCTCCTCCTCTACGACCATCATCATCACTGACACAAATTACTCTTCTAAGATTGAGAGAAAAAAGAAAATGCAAAAACTTCCACTATATACCTCTTCTTCTTCTTCTTCTTCTTCTTCCTCTTCTTCTTCTTCCTCCTCCTCCTCCTCCTCCTCCTCCTCTTCCACGTCATCATCATCATTTTCCTTACTGACATAAATTACTCGTGCAAAGATGATAGAAGAAAAGAGAAAGGAGGAAGAAAAAAAGAGAAAACTCCCTATTTTCTTTATTTTTCCTCATTCTCTTACCACCACCACCACCACCACCACCACCACCAGAGACAGAAATGACGAAACAGATGAAAAAGAAGGGAAAAAAAAAGAAGAGAAGAAGAAAATTAATCCAATCTATTCTCCTCTCCCATCCACTTCCCCCTATCCTTTCATTCTTCCATCCATCCATACATCCACTCCCCTCACCTGTCCTTCCACTCCCAAGCCTTCCATCCTTCCTTCCATCCATCTTCTCTTTGTCTCATTAAGTTAATTCCAAAACCGTTTCATATTTTTTTTCTCTCCTCGTGTGTAACTTTTTATTGTTTCTTAGCCCAGGTGTCCGTCAGATGAGAGAGAGAGAGAGAGAGAGAGAGAGAGAGAGAGAGAGAGAGAGAGAGAGAGAGAGAGAGAGAGAGAGAGAACATACACACAAATATTCTCTCACTTTCTGTTTGTCTGTCGGTCTGTTTCTGTCTTTCTCTCTCTCTCTCTCTCTCTCTCTCTCTCTTTCTTGAACCACACTTTATAATCATCTTTCCCTTCTTATTCTCTTTTTCTATTCTTTACTCTCCATATTTTACTATCGCATCTATATTATGACTCTCTCTCTCTCTCTCTCTCTCTCTCTCTCTCTCTCTCTCACCTGTTGTTACCTACGCATCGAATTATCTTATCCTTCCTTTCTACACACAATTATCTTCTTATCTATCTACCTAATCTACTCCAAGTCAACGTTACATCTTCGTGTGTGTGTGTGTGTGTGTGTGTGTGTGTGTGTGTGTGTGTGTGTGTGTGTGTGTGTGAATATTCTTTTATGACTATTGTATTTACCTATTTTGAGTTATTTACTACTATAATCTCGTTTTCTTTGGTGTTAATATTAACCATAACTCAACTGTTCAAATTAAAGTTATTTATTTTGTACTTTTGCAGTCTATCTATTTATCTATCTATCTATCTATCCGTGTGTGTGTGTGTGTGTGTGTGGCAGGTAAGTTTGTGCTGTGTCAAGTTAGTGTGTCTGTATAGCTGCTTGATTGGTCGCCGCGCCACCTCAAGACGGAGCCAGATTGGGCCTTCTCCCCTCCTTGCGTCATAAATAAGGCAGGGTTTTCTTTACAAGGACAAGCATAATCAGTCTGTCTCCAGCGCCGGACTGTGCACCGTGGACTGGCCGTGTCTGCTGCGAAAATAATGGTGGGTGGGTGGGTGGGTGTGTGTGGGGTGGGGTGGTGGTGGTGGTGGTGGTGGTGGTGGTGGTGGTGGTGGTGGTGGTGGTAGTAGTAGTAGTAGTAGTAGTAGTAGTAGTAGTAGTAGTAGTAGTAGTAGTAGTAGTAGTAGTAGTAGTAGTAGTACCAGTAGTGCCATTACCACTACCACTACTACTACTACTACTACTACTACTACTACTACTACTACTACTACTACTACTACTACCTCAACACCACTACCACCACCACCACCACCACCACCACCACCTTAACATAATCACCAAACCCATATTGATCTCACTTTCCTGAAGGATTCCCAGTCTCCTCCTCCTCCTCCTCCTCCTCCACTTTTCCCCTCATTTCCCTCCTCGACCCTCTCCTCTTCTTTCCTCCTGGCTTCCATTCACGGTTCGAGAGCATCTTTTTAGCCTTCTCCTTCTGCTCCTTCTCCTCCTCCTCCTCCTCCTCCTCCTCCTCCTCCTCCTCCTCCTCCTCCTCCTCCTCCTCCTCCTCCTCCTCCTCCTCCTCCTCCTCCTCCTCCTCCTCCTCCTCCTCCTCCTCTCCAATTCTCGATATAAAAATCTTTCTTATATAAAATAGCCACAAATGGGCGGTCTCATTTACGCATCTCTCTCTCTCTCTCTCTCTTTCTGAATACATGTCCAGGAATCTTCATCATTATGTGGTTCCAGTCCATCTCGCTTGTAGAGAGAGAGAGAGAGAGAGAGAGAGAGAGAGAGAGAGAGAGAGAGAGAGAGAGAGAGAGAGAGAGAGAATATACCCATCAACGTCAATTCTTTATTATTTTGTTGAGTGTGCTTCTTGCTCTACTTGTGTGTGTGTGTGTGTGTGTGTGTGTGTGTGTGTGTGTGTGTGTGTGTGTGTGTGTGTGTGTGTGTGTGTGTGTGTGTGTGTGTGTGTGTGTGTGTGTGTGTTGAAGAACGGCGAAGTCAGTCTCTCTCTCTCTCTCTCTCTCTAAGCAACAAAACTCCGCCGTGTCATTAGAGTTTCGTCACATTTAGAGCAGTGCGGGACTGTCACAAGAGCGATAGGGGAGGGAGAGGGGTAGGGGAGGAGGGGGCTGATCTTCGGGTCCAGGCTGCGCGTCACGGGGCAGCTGACGTGTGACGGGCAATTTGGCGCTCCTGTCACGCCGCCAAATGTCACGTCGGAGGAATACATGTTTGACTTAGGGAAGAGGAAGGGAGGGAGGAGGGGGTAGCTGGGTGTGGGGGGGGCAGGAAAGGTGGGGGGTTAGATAATGTTAGGTTTGGTGTCTTTCTTTGGTAAGGGATGGGAAGGAGGGAAGGAGAGAAGGAGGGAAGAAAAATTGTTCTTTCTTGTTCCTTCCTCTGTTCTTTAATCCCTTCAGTCCCATGGCGCGTTTTCATACTCAATTTTTTTTTTATATGTGAGGGGAAGGCTAACAGCAACAAAAAATATAAGAAAAAGAGGCCCACTTGATTGCCAGCTACCTAAAATGTGAGTAGAGTTACACAAAAGTCAGGGACAAATGTCTTGAAACCTCCCTCTTAAAAGAAATCAAGCCGTAACAAGATGGCATTACAAAACCAGGCAAGGAGTTCCAGTTTACCAGATTCTGTTTACTATTTGGTGATTTTATACACCTTCAGAAACTTATGTGGAGGGTTAAAATAGTGAAGACTCTGGCCATTAATCTTCTGACCTCCATGCACCCTTCCTAATGTCAATAAAATGGTTTAATCACACCCAAAGCTCATGATAAAAATGCGTCCCGGTGCTGAAGGGGTTAAAGCAGCAATGTAGCGTGTAATGTTATGTATGGTAGTGTATGTGACGTTTGTATAGATGTGTTGTAGTTTGTGTGTGATGGTCGTTTTGGGGATTAAAAGAAAATGTGATTGTAAGTTTTTTCCTTCCTCTCTCCTTCCTTCCTTACTTCTTTCACCCTCTTCCTTAATTTCCACGGCTTTCCATCCTTCCTTCATCTCCACCTTCCTTCCTTCCCTCCCTCCCTCCCTTCACTTCCTCATTCCTTTCTTACTTCCTTCACTCCCACTGCCTCCCATCCTTTCCTCCCATTCTCGTCCTTCCTTCACCCCTTCTTCCTTCCCTCCCTCACTCACTCACTCCCTTCCTACATTCCCTCCTTCCTTACTGCCTTCACTCCCTCCTTCCTTACTTCCTTCACTCCCTCAGCCTCCCATCCTTCCTCCCACTCGTCCTTCCTTCACTCCTTTCCCTCCTTTCTCTCCTCATTCCTCCTCCTTTACTTCCTCCCACCCTCCCTCGAGCCGTGACGGGCCGCGTGACGCCCCGCCAAGCAGCGTGCGTGACGGGGCGCCTCCTCCTCCTGCTGCGTATTATGAGTCAACATTCCTGTCAGGATTTAGGGAGAAAATCCTTCTCAACGAAAACCAGCGGCAGGACAGGCTCGGAATTTCAATAAAGGGGAGAGAGAGATGGCCTTATAAATGTGAGGCTGGGTGTGAGAGTGAAAGAGGGGAGGGGAGGGAGGGGAGAGGGGAGAGTAGCCTAGGGGTCGGGGAGGAGACGGAAAGAGAGTAAGAGAGGTGGAAAGGTATGGGATAAAGTAAAGAGGAGGGAGGGAGGGAGGGAGGAGAAAGGGAGAGTACGGGAGGGAAATGAAGACGACGAAGGGTTGGTGGAGGAGGAGGAGGAGGAGGAGGAGGAGGAGGAGGAGGAGGAGGAGGAGGAGGAGGAGGAGGAGGAGGAGGAGGAGGAGGAGGAGGAGGAGGAGGTTAGGTAAGTGAAGAGGGTTAAACACAAGAGCAAAAGGGAAAAGGATGCGACAAGACGTGACTGAGACGAGAAGAAAGGAGTGAGGGAAGAGCGGAAAAGAAAAGAATAAGAATAAGAAGAAGAATAAGAAGATGATGATGATGAGGATGACGAGGAGGAAAAAGGAAGGGAGATGATAAGGAGCAAGGGAAAAAGGGATAAAAACTATTATGTATGTAAGTGAAGGGAGAGAAGCAAGGAAACGCGCGTGGATGTGTGTGCGTGTGCGTGTGCGTGTGCGTGTGTGTGTGTGTGTGCGTGTGTAAGCAAGCTTCGCCTTCACTTCTTACACAAATCTTCCTCTTAATCTCTACAAACGGGTGTCTTCCTCTTCTCTCTCCTTAGCAAACACACCCTCCTCCTCCTCCTCCTCCTCCTCCTGCGCGCCCTTCAGCTCACTCCCCGGCCCCTCGCTGCCTCAGGGCCTTATATATCCAGTAGGGCAGCACCACGCCTTGCTCTGGGCCGCCCTACGCACACAGAGAGGGGCGGCGCACAGAGGAGGGAATTATAGCGTTACTTGGTGGGTGAATAGATGGATGGATGGGTGGATGTATAAGTGGATAGGTAAGTGGATATAGACAAGAAGACAGGTTTGAGTAGATAAACAGACAGAAAGGTAAAGACGGATTAGAAAAATGATTGGTTGATTAATTAAGGTAGACAGATTAATTGACACATGGATTAGTGGTGCATGGATGAGTGAGATAGGTGAGTAGATAAGCCAATAGATAAAAAAGTAGAGATTGATTGATTAAGATAGAAAAATAGATAGATAGACAGGTTAGTAAATAAACTGATGCACGGACAGATAGACAGACAGATAGATAAATGGATGGATGGATAGAAAGATAAGTGGATTTAGACAAGATTCAGCAACGGAAGGGTTAAATTAAACAGTGAATGAATGAGTGGATGGAAAAGAAAAAGGAAAGTAAAGAAATGTAAAGAAATGTATGAAAAGGAAAGACGAAGTGAATGAAAAAAAAAGAAAAGAAAGAAAAGTAGAATAAAATGAAAAAAAGGATGAAAGAGCTTTGAAATAAATAAAAAGAGTGAGAGGAAAGGAGAAAAGAGAAAAAATATGAAGGCAAAGGAATGAATGAAAAAAGAAAAAGGAAGGAAAAGTTGAATAAAATGAAAAAAAGGATGAAAAAAACCCTGAAATAAATAAAAGAGTGAAAGGAAATGAGAAAAGGAGAAAAAATATGAAGGTAAAGGAATGAACGAAAAAAAAGGAAAAGATGAAAGTAGAAAATGAAAAAAAAAAAATAAGAGCCAGAAATTAATAAAAAAAGAATGAAAGGAGACGAGTGAAGGAGGATAAATTTTTGAGAGAAAAGAGAAGTAGAATGAAAAGAAAGAAAAGGATAAAGGAGGTGTGAAATAATGAGTAAGAGTGAAGGAAGGTAAGTATGAAGACAAGAGGGAAGAATGAAGTAAATATCGCATCTTTTTCCTAATCATGTCAAAATTTCTTTCATGTTTTCTTCTTTCTTATCTAATTTTCCTTTTTTTTTTTTTGCTTTTTAACGTCATTCGTTTTTTTTACTATTTTTGTTTTTTTTCTTTGTTTATATTTTCTTTTCTTTCTTTCTTGGTGTTTTTTTTACTTTTCTTTTCGTTTTTCTTTTCATCTCTTTTCAATATTTTTCTTCTTTACATTTAGTATATTTTCTTTTTCTTTATTTCT
>NC_059272.1:3524791-3527291 GCF_017591435.1 Portunus trituberculatus | reverse complement strand
TTTCTTTTATTTTTGTCCTTCAATTTTACTCTTTTTCTTCCTCGCATTCACAATCTTCCTTTTCTTTCTTCTTCTTTTTTCATTCCTCCATTTCTTATTCAATCTCTTCTTCCTTAAATCTATTCACAGTTTTATTCTTCCTCTTCTTGTTCTCCTCTTCCATTGCAATGCGAGTGTTTTTTTCTATTTTCTCTTTTTTCCTTCTTTTTATCTTCATTTCTCATTTTCCTCATTTCTTCTTCCCTTGTTATTTTTTCTTCTTATCTATTCACTGTTTTTTCTTCTTTTTCTCTTCTTTCTGAAAACGTAATTTGAGTAGTTTTCTTTTTTTTTCTTTTTCTTCTTTTTTACTTTCTTTATTCCTCCATCTCTTTCTTTTTCCTATTCATTTTTCCTCTTTCCCTTTTCTTCAAACCAATTTCGAGTCATTTCTTGCTTTTCTTTAATTTTCTTCATTTTTTTCTTGTCTATCTTCTTCCTTTACAAATCATAATAATTCGACTCTTCCTCCTCCTCCTTTATTTCCTTTTCTTCCTTCTTTCCCTTCTTCTATTCACGTTCCTCTTCTTTTTCTTCTTCTTCTTCTTCCTCCTCTTCCTTTCCTTATCCATCAGCTTTCGTCTGTTTCTTTTTCTCTTCTTTTATTCATTACTCCTTCAACTAACTGTTCTTCTCCTTCTATCCTCCTTCATTCACCTTCCCTCCTCCTATTCACTGTTTTCTTTCTTTCTTCCCTTCCCTTCCTTTCCTTTCCTTGCTTTATCAATCTTTTCTCTTACTCCTCCTCCTCCTACTCTTTCCTTTAACCATCTCAAACATTCTTCCATTCTCCCTGTTTCCTCCCTCCTTTTCCTCCACTTTCTCCACCTCTCTCTCTTCCCAGACCATTTCGCTCACCCTCCCTCCTTCTCTCTCCCTTCCTTTACAGAGGGGAAAGGGAAATAAAGGGGAAATATGAACCTATTCTAATTGTGATCCATTTTGCATCATAAACTCATTTCATAGCAAAAGGAAAGAGGAGGGAAGGAGAGGGAGGGAGAGGAGTGGGAGGGGAGAGAGAAGAGGAGGGATGAGAAGGGAGAAGGAAAGAATGGGAAATAGTGGAGAGGATAAAGGAGATGGAGAAGAGGGACGTGGGGAAGGAAGAGGAGAAGAGGAAGGAGGGATGAGAGGGGAAAAAGTGGGGAGGGAAAGGAGAGATGGGGAGGGAAGAAAAAGATGGGAAAAGAAGGGGAGAAAGAAGAGGGAAGGAAAGAGATGGAAAGGGGGTTGTGAATGGTAGGAAGGAAGGAAGAAGGAAAAAAGGGTGTTGTAGCTGAGAGGAAAGGAAGAGAAAAGGAGGAGGAAAGGAGGAGGAGAGGAGGAAAGAAGAGGTAAAAAGGAAAGGAAGGATTGCTAAGGGAAGAGAAAAGGAGGAGGAAAGAAAGGGAAAAAAGAGAAGGAAAAGATGAAAATGACCAAGGGAAAAACATAGAAGAAAAGGAATAATAAAAAGAAAGAAGAAAAGAAGGAAGAAGTTTAATAGCCATGGAAAAGAAAAAGAAAAGGAAAAAAATAGAGGAAGAAAAGAAATAGAAGGAAAAGAGAAAAAATATTTACATTGGAAAGAAAGAAAAAGAAAAAGAAGGAAAATAATAAATGAAGGAAAAAAGGAAAAGAAGAGGAAAACTGAAACAGAGAAGGAAAGAAGAGGAAGAGAGGAAAATAAATGAGAAGAGGGGAGATGTGAAGGAAGGAAAAAGAAAAGACAAAAAATACCTAAATTAGAAAGAAAAAAAAAAAAATAACAAAAGGAAAAGAAGATGGAAACAGAAGCAATGAAGGAAGGAAGAGGAAGAAGGAAGAAGAAAAGAGAGGAGAGGGAGCTGTGAAGGAGGAGGAAAGGAAGGGTGAAGGAAGGAAGAGGAAGAAGGAAGAAGAAAAGAGAGGAGAGGGAGCTGTGAAGGAGGAAAGGGGGGGTGAAGGAAGAGGCAAAAGGTGAGATGGAGGAGCCCCGAAGGAGAGATTGGAGAAAAGGGAGGAAAATGATGATAGACAAGAAGAATCCGGAATAGATATAGATGGGCAAGCTGGGACGGACTGATGAGAGAGAGAGAGAGAGAGAGAGAGAGAGAGAGAGAGAGAGAGAGAGAGAGAGAGAGAGAGAGAGAGAGAGAGAAACTTTACTGGGAGATTCGTTCGGCTTTCAAATGCTAGAGATGACGTCACCTTCCTCCTTTTCCTCCTCCTCCTCCTCCTCATCTTCCTCCTCCTCCTCCTCCTCCTCCTCCTCGTCCCTTCAACTTTACTCCCTCCAACACGTGAGGTTTGCTGATGGTGCTTATTTAGGAGGAGGAGGAGGAGGAGGAGGAGGAGGAGGAGGAGGAGGAGGAGGAGGAGGAGGAGGAGGAGGAGGAGGAAGGACAAAGATGGTGATAGGGAAAGAATGGAAAAAAAGAGTATCTGAGAGAGAAGAGAGAGAGAGAGAGAGAGAGAGAGAGAGAGACTAAATATCAGGAAA
>NC_059272.1:3499791-3509791 GCF_017591435.1 Portunus trituberculatus | reverse complement strand
AGGCAAGGCAAGGCAAGGCAAGGCAAGGCAAGGCAAGACAAGCAAGGCAAGGCAAGGCAAGGCAAGACAAGGCAAGGCAAGACAAGGTGTGGCGAGGCAAGACAAGGCAAGGCAAGGCAAGGCAAAGCAAGGCAAGGCAAAGCAAGGCAAGGCAAGGCGACCCAAGCTTCTGAGGACGTCTAACAAAGGATCTGACGAGGGGAAGGCAAAGGAAGGGAAGGAAATAGAACAGAAGAGCAACGGAAAGGAAGGGAGGAGAGAGGGGAAAAAGTTGGACAAGGAGAGAAAGATGTGGAGGAAGAGGCTAAGTGAGGGAGGAGGAGGAGGAGGAGGAGGAGGAGGAAATGGTTAAGTGAAGGAGGAAAAGAGGAAGGAGAGGAGAGAGAGAAAGAAAGGGAAGGAAGGTAAAAGTTAGAAGGAGGAAAGGGAAAAAGGGGAAGGAGGAGGAGGAGGAGGAGGAGGAGGAGGAGGAGGAGGAGGAGGAGGAGGAGGAGGAGGAAAGAAGCCTGGAGGTAAATAGCAACTAGTGGAATCATAACATTCAATCAATGGCAAGAGAGAGAGAGATAGAGAGAGAGAGAGAGAGAGAGAGAGAGAGAGAGAGAGAGAGAGAGAGAGAGAGAGAGAGAGAGAGAGAGACTAAATACCCTGCATAATTAATACCAGCACATGCAAACAATAGTTCCACATACAACATTCATCACTACACACATACATACACCCTTTCCCTCTCCTTCCCCCCCCTCTCTCTCTCTCTCTCTCTCTCTCTCTCTCTCTCTCTCTCTCTCTCTCCCAGTAACTCATTATGGGAAATTGAGACAAAAAACAAAAATTTACCTTTAATGAGGCGAAGAGAATCATTCCCTTCAAAATGAGTCTTTCCTTTAGTGAGAGAGAGAGAGAGAGAGAGAGAGAGAGAGAGAGAGAGAGAGAGAGAGAGAGAGAGAGAGAGAGAGAGAGAGAGAGAGAGAGAGAGAGAGAGAGAGAGAATTTTCGTTTTCTTCTTATCCCTCATCACAATTTTTTCTCATTTTCTTTTTCTTCCTTTCTCATTTACTTCTTTCTCTTCTTCCTTCTGTCTCTAATTTTCTCTCATTTTTCCTTCTTTCCGTTTCCTAATTTCTTTATCTTTTTCCTTTCTTTGTCTATTTTATTTCGTCGTCCTCCTCCTCCTCCTCCTCCTCCTCCTCCTCCTCCACTTCCACATGTCCTCCTCAGTTCATCCTCGAGGCAAGACAAGACGGAGGAAAGGAAAACTGCTCTCTCTCTCTCTCTCTCTCTCTCTCTCTCTCTCTCTCTCTCTCTCTCTCTCTCTCGTCAAAATGAATAAATGATGAAAACGGACAGACTGAAGTAAAGGGATGTGTGTCTGTGAGAGAGAGAGAGAGAGAGAGAGAGAGAGAGAGAGAGAGAGAGAGAGAGAGAGAGAGAGAGAGAGAGAGAGAGAGAGAGAGAGAGAGAGAGAGAGAGAGAGAGAAACGAATGCTCAGACACATAACAAAGAACAAAACACACACACACACACACACACACACACACACACACACACACACACACACACACACACACACACGGAGTTATGAAAGAAAGCTAAGAAAAAAGAAAAAGTGAACAAACAAGAGAGAGAGAGAGAGAGAGAGAGAGAGAGAGAGAGAGAGAGAGAGAGAGAGAGAGAGAGAGAGAGAGAATGTTCTACTTATCTGCTCGTCTTCTTCCTCCTCCTCCTCCTCCTCCTCCTCCTCCTCCTCCTCCTCCTCCTGCTGCTGCTCCTCCTCCTCCTCCTCTTCCTTTTTTGTCTCCTTAAGCACTCTCATCTCTTCACTCCTATCCACTAATGTCGCTCTCTCTCTCTCTCTCTCTCTCTCTCTCTCTCTCTCTCTCTCTCTCTCTCTCAAGTTGACATCTGTGGGATTAACTTTTTAAGGGAGTCGCGGGGAAAATCTCTCTCTCTCTCTCTCTCTCTCTCTCTCTCTCTCTCTCTCTCTCTCTCTCTCATGAATACATAAGCGAGACATTTGTCGAGAGCAATCTGAGGTTTCGGGAGATAAAATTTCATAAGATATATGGAGGTTTACAGTTTGCCTCCCTTTCCCCTCACTCTTCCCCTTTTCCCCTTTTCCCCTCACTCTTCCCCATTTCTCTTTCCATAGTATATCCTTCCCTTTATCTTTATTTTTCTTCCTTATGTGGTATTTTATTTATCCTACTCCCTATTTCCCCTCCTTTTCCCCTCTTCTCCTTTCCTATGCTCTTCCCCTTTCCCTTACTTTCTCATCCTTATGTGGTATTTTATTTTTCCTACTCCCCATTTCCCTTCGCTCTTCCCCTCACCCCTTCCCTTCCTCTTTTCCCTTCATTTCCTTACGTAGTTTTAATTTTCCTCCCCTCTTTCCTCTCTCCCTTCCTTTCCCCTTTCTCTCCTTCCTTGTTCCCTTCATTTCCTTAAGTAGTCTTGTTTATAGTTTTCCTTTCCCCTTTTCCCCTCTTCCCTATCCCCCTTTCCCCTTACGTAGTCTTAAAGATTGCTTTCCCCCATTTCCCCTCTTTTTTTCCCTTCCCATCATTTCTCATCCTTACGTAGTCTTGTTTCCCTTCCCCACTTTCCCCTCACCCTTTATTTCTCCCCCCCTTCTTTCCTTTCCCTTCCCTTCATTATAGATTTACTTCCCTTTTCTTTCCCCTTCCTTTTCCCTTTTTTCTTTTTTTCTAATTTTCCTCCCCTCATTTCCCTTCCTTCTTTCCTTTCCTCTATTCCTTTATTTTTCATCGTAATGTAGTGTTAGTTTTCCTTTTCTTATTTTCCCTCCTCCTTTTCCTCTTTTCCTTCATTTCTCATCCCTATATACCTTTTCCTTCTTCCTTCCTTTCCAGTTTCCCTTTTCATCCTTATCTAGTCTTATAGTGTTTTTCCACCTTCCCCTTTCTTTTCCTCTTTTCCTTTTCCTTCAATTCTCACCTCTATATATCTATTCCTTCTCCCTTCCTTTCCCATTTCCCTTTTCATCGTTATCTAGTCTATAAAGTTCCTTCCTCCCTTTCCCCTCACATTTTCCCCTTTCCTTTCCCTCTCTCCCTTCACCTCTCACCCTTACGTACTTTTTCCTTCTCCCTTCCCTTCCCATTTCCCTTTTCATCGTTATCTAGTCTCATAGTTTTCCTTCCCTTTTCCCCTTTTCCTTACCTTTCCTTTTCCTTATGTGGCGCTGTTGTATGTTGTCTAATTGTTCGTTTTCATGTGTTTTCTTCTTTTTTTTTTTTTTTTTTTTGTCTGATGAGAGTGAGAAAAATTTAGGTTAGGTATTAGTAAGAAAAAAATCTTGTCCACGGTCCGAGTGTAGGTTGGGCTTCCTCACTCGGGGCAACGGTTTCCTAGCGGGTGGGCTTTGAGATAGGAGGTAACCCCAAAAATATCCCTTTAGCCTAGAAATTCCCGTGAAAAACCCACATAGTATAAATAAATAAATATAAAAAGGCTATAAATTTTGTGTTAGGTTAGGTTAAGTTATGCTCAGTTTAACCCCTTCTTCTTCTTCTTCTTCTTCTTCTTCTTCTAGGTTAGCTTAGGTCTACTTAGATTAGGAAAAGGTCTCATATACTTAAACGCTTCTATGTTTCACCTTCGCTATTTCCAAAGGTTTTGTTTAAGTTTACACGAGTTTTTTAAGGTGTTTTTGTGGTTCTAGAGGCAGAATGACAAAATATCTACATTAATAACTGTACAAACACTCTTGAAAACCCCGATAGTCATCTCTGTGGCCTTGGAAAATAGTCGTGGTGAGACAGCAAAGCGTTTCTGAATATGGACCAAGGTTAGGTTAGGTTAGGTTAGGTAAGAAAGGTTTCATTTTTTTTTTTTATAAAAGGAAGGTTGAGGAAAAATTTGAGATGTTAACTTATTTTTGGTGTCGTTGTTTCTTTCATCGGTATTTTTGTCTCTGTCTCCGTCTGTCTGTCTGTCTCTCTCTCTCTCTCTCTCTCTCTAAATCTGTACGTCTGTTTTTCTTTTGTCTTCTCTGTTTTTTCTCTCTCCCTGACTCATTCACCATCTTTTCATCTTTCTCCTTCCTAATCTTTCTATTCTCTTTCTCTCTTTATATTTCTCACTTTCTCTCTCTCTCTCTCTCTCTCTCTCTCTCTCTCTCTCTCTCTCTCTCTCTCTCATCTCCACTTATTTTACCTCTCCATTACTTTCCTTCTTTCCTCCATTCAATCTCCTCTCTCTTATCATTCTCTCTCTCTCTCTCTCTCTCTCTCTCTCTCTCTCTCTCTCTCTTGATCCACCTAAGCTCTTTCCGCCTCTCACCTTCCCAACTCTCGTCACCTTCTTTATGTAAACTCCTTCTCTTTCCTCTCATCTCCTCTCTCCTTCCTCCTCCATCCTAAACTCCTCCTCCTCCTCCTCCTCCTCTTCATTTTCTTTATTCTGAGTCTTTCCTCCTACTCTTCTTCCTCCTACTCCTCTTTAGTCGTCTTCTTATTTCCTTTCTCCTTTTCCGAGTTGTCCTTTCCCTTTTTCCTTCCTTCGTTCTTGTTTGGTTTTCCTTTTCCTCTTCTTCCTCTCTGTTTCTCCTTGTTACGGTGTTTTTTTCTTTTTTCTGTTTCTCCTCCTCTTCTAAGTTTTCTTCCTCTTCGTCCTAGATTTCTTCCTTCCTCTTCCTTCCCCTCGTCCTTGATTTCTTCCTCCTCTACCTAATTCATATCTTCTTCCTTTTTCCTTCTTCTTCTTCTTCTTCTTCTTCTTCTTCTTCTTCTTCCTCCTCCTCCTCCTTCTCTTAATCTTCGTTCCTTCTTCCTCCTCCTATAACTCTTCTTTTTCTTTCTCCTACTTTCCTAACCTTCTCCTTCTCCTTCTTCTCCTCCTCCTTCTTCCTACTAGCAATTTTTTACCTTCCTCCTTCTTCACCTCATATCTTACTCTTCCTCCTCCTCTTTCTTCCTTCTTTCCTTCCTTCCTTCCTTCCTTCTCTTCCTCCTCCTCCTCATCTGCCTTGGCGTGTCCTCATCAAGGTAAAAATGCAAGTTATTTACCAGTTTATGAGAGAGAGAGAGAGAGAGAGAGAGAGAGAGAGAGAGAGAGAGAGAGAGAGAGAGAGAGAGAGAGAGAGAGAGAGAGAGAGAGAGAGAGAGGAGCATTGATTAAAACCTTTTCGTATTCAGTTCTATATGCCTGACATCCCCTCACACGCTTGACTTCACTTTAGAGGCGCCTTTCTCTTTCACTCTCCCTCCTCTCTCTCTCTCTCTCTCTCTCTCTCTCTCTCTCTCTCTCTCTCTCTCACAGACCCTCTCCTCTCCTCTCCTCCCTTCCTTATTTCTTTTCTTTTTCCATTTTTTCCTCTCTCTCTCTCTCTCTCTCTCTCTCTCTCTCTCTCTCTCAACACTCAGACTTTCTACTTTTCTCTCATCCCCTCTTCTTCTTTCCTTATTTCTTTTCTAATTCTTCATTCTTCTATTTCTATCCTCTCTCCTCCCCTCTCCTTTCTTCCTGATTTCTTTCTTCTTCTACTTCTATGCACTCTTCTTCTCCTCTTCTTTTCTTCTTTCGTTTCTTTTCTATTTCTTCTCCTATTTCAATCCACTCTCTTCTCTTTCTTCCTTCCTTATTTCTTTTCCATTTCTTCTGCTATTTCTACCCGTTCTTTCTCTCTTCTCTTATCCTTTTCTTCCCAATTTCTCCTACTTCTATCCACTCTTCCTCTCCTCTCATCTCCTTTCCTTTCTTTCCTTCCCTATTTCTTTTCTATTTCTTCTTCTAACTCTTCCATTCATTCCTTCTGTGATAGCTTCATTTAAAAAGGGTTAGTTTTTTTTATTTTTCATTTGATTGATTTTTGGTACAGGAAATGGTGAGAGGCAGAGTTAGGTTCGAAATATTTTGGTTAGGTTAGGTTAAGAAAGAAAAAAAAGAAAGTTAGGTTAGGTTAGCTTAGGTCTACTTAGATTAAGGTAAATTTTGATGAGGTGAAGTTAAGATTAGATAATAGTAAGAAAGGATATAAACTGTTGTGTTAGGTTAGGTTATGCTTTGTTTAACCCCTTCAGTACTGGGACACATATTTACCTTGAGATCTGTGTACGATTAGACCATTCTATTGACATTAGGAAGGGTCGATGGAGGTCAGAAGATTAATGGCCACAGTATCCACTATTTTAAACTCCCCACATGAATTTCTGAAGCTGTGTAGCATCACCAAATAGTAACTAGAACGCCTATGGAAACGCGTCATGATACTGAAGGGGTTAAGGCTGCCAAAGGTCTAATGTGGTAGTGAATCATTCCTTCATTCCATCTCATAGCAACGTCAGGGGAAAAATATGCCCCACGTTTCTGCCTCCTCCAATTACAATATCAAGTCAGTGGTTGAGGTTACATGTCTGAGAGTCAAGTTTGTGAAGCTTCAGATCAACGTTAACACCTTCAGTACTGGGACGCATTTTCTACCTTGACTGACTGATTGACTGGCTGGCTGATTGATTGGCTGGCTGGCTGGCTGGTTGACTGACTGAATGACTGATTAACACAGACTAGCACCTTAACTAAGTATCCAATTATCTAACTAGCTAACCAATGAACTGCCTCAATGACTGACTGACTACCCACTTAATAAACTAACTGGCTGACTGACTAACTGACTGATTGATTGACTGACTGAGCAACACAGCAACAATGATACACACAGGCAGTCGGTAAGTCACACCAGCAAGGGCCTCTCCTCTCTCACTGCCACATTCAACACAGCGGCCATATAATAAGTCTAATCTCTTCAATACTGGAACACTTTTTTACCTTGAGATTTGCGTACGATTAGACCATCTTATTGACATTAGGAAGGGTCTATGGAGGTCAGAAGATTAATGGCCAGAGCTTTCACTACTCTAATACCTCCACACAAGTTTCTGAAGCTGTATAAAATCGTCAAATTGTAAGCAGAATGAATATGGAAACACGTCTCGGTACTGAAGGGGTTAAGTGAGGTTCGGTTAGGTTTAAGTCTGGTTAGGTTAGGCCAAGTTGAGTCAGAATAGGTTAAGTTAGGCTAGGTTAGGTTAGGTTAAGTTACTTTAAATCAAGTCAGTAAAGTAACAAGGTTCAGGTGTTGAAAGGTTTGAGGAAATGGAGATGGAGTGGAAAAAGAGGAGGAGGAGGAGGAGGAGGAGGAGGAGGAGGAGGAGGAGGAAGAGGAGGAGGAGGAGGCTGTTGGAAGTACATACACGCGGAATGTGGAAAAGGCATCATTTTGTGTTAGATTTCCCAAGAGTCTCGCTTCCCGCTCTGTCAGTCTTTATTCCCGTCTCTCTCTCTCTCTCTCTCTCTCTCTCTCTCTCTCTCTCTCTCTCTCTCTCTCTCTCTTCAACATTTCCCTTAGGTTGTCTTCACATTTCTCTTCCTTCTTTTGTCGGTTAAATCTTCCTCCTCCTCCTCCTCCTCCTCCTCTTCCTCTTCCTTTTCATCGTCATCTTTAACTTTCCTCTCTTCCTTCCTTCCGTCGTTTCTTCCTCAACACTTTCCTTTCGTTCACGGCCACATTTTTCTCATTTTATCTCCTAAATGTTCCTTCCCCCTTCTTCCTCTTCCTCCTCCTCCTCCTCCTCCTCCTCCTCCTCCTCCTTCCTCTTCCATCTCTTCCTTTTACACCGTCGCCTTAACTTTCCTTCCTTCCTTCCTTTCTTCCTTCCTTTATAAACACTTTACTTTTCTCATATTCCTTCCTTCTTTATCTAGTCTAAACACCTCTCTCTCTCTCTCTCTCTCTCTCTCTCTCTCTCTCTCTCTCTCTCTCTCTCTTCTCATATTTCTTCCTTCTTTATGTAGTCTAAACCTCTCTCTCTCTCTCTCTCTCTCTCTCTCTCTCATATTCTTTCCTTCTTTATGTAGTCTAAACACCTTTCCCCCCCTCTCTCTCTCTCTCAGTTTCTCTTCCTTTTCCTCTTTTCCTCCTCCTCCTCCTCCTCCTCTTTTTACAATCCTGACGAACCTCTGTCCTTTCCTTCTCCTCCTCCTCCTCCTCTTTTTACAATCCTGACGAACCTCTGTCCTTTCCTTCTCCTCCTCCTCCTACTCCTCCTCCTCCTCCTCTTTTTACAATCCTGACGAACCTCTGTCCTTTCCTTCTCCTCCTCCTCCTACTCCTCCTCCTCCTCCTTCTTTATCGTTATTCTTACTTCACTCCTGACGAACAAATCTCCTTCCTTCGTCAGTACTGATCCCCGAAACACACGTAAACCTTCCTTCCATCCTTTTATCCCGTTGCTGTAGTTCCCATTGGTAGAGTGGGCGGTGAGATGGGCGGCTGGAGAACGTACACCCATGCTCCTCTTCTCCCTTCCCGCCCTTGAGTCTAATAAAGTTGTGGAAGGGAGTGTGTAATATTAAGACTAGACTTTTTGTGCCTGTCTCCCTTCTCTCGTTGTTTCCCTGTGTGTGTGTGTGTGTGTGTGTGTGTGTGTGTGTGTGTGTGTGTGTGTGTGTGTGTGTGTGTGTGTGTGTGTGTGTGTTTATGTGTGTGTGTGTGTGTTCTGTTCTATTTTCTTGTCTCCTCTCTTCCGTTCTGTTTCTATTTTGTTTACTTGTTTTTCTCTTCTCTCCTGTCTTTTCTCTCTCTTCTCTCCTGTGTTCTCTTTCTCTCTCTCTCTCTCTCTCTCTCTCTCTCTCTCTCTCTCTCTCTCTCTCTCTCTCTCTCTGCCCTATAAAAACAATGACAAAAAAAAAAAAAGATTCAACTTGTAATTTATAAGCAAATCTGGCGACTGTGCATACGTACCTCACTCACTTTCTCTCTCTCTCTCTCTCTCTCTCTCTCTCTCTCTCTCTCTCTCTCTCTCTCTCTCTCAACAAACGGGGAGGAGGACGACAAAGGCGAGAAAACAACAACACATCTACTCGTCTCAAATTTGTCTTGTCTTGCTAAGTTTGACAAGATTAACTTGGAGGGAACCATCTACTGCAGGAGGATTAGAGGAAGAAGAGGAGGAGGAAGAGGAGGGAGGAAGGAGGAGGGAGGAGATAATGCAAAGAAGGTAGGAAGGGAGGAAGGGAAGGAGGAGTGAGGTGATACAAGGAAAGGATAAGGAGGTGGTGTGACAAGGGAGCAAGGAAAAGAGAGGTAAGGAGTGTGACAAGAACGAAGGAAGGAAGGAAGGAAGGAAGGAAGGGAAGGAAGGAAGGAAGAAAAGAGAAACAACGACGTAGCAAAGAATGAAGGTAGGGGAATAAGATAGTGAAAGCAAGAAGAAAAGGAGGATGCAAAGAAGGAAAGAAGAAGGAAGAAGCGAATAACTGACTAAATGAAAGAAAGAAGGAATAAGTGAAGGAAAGAAGGAAGGAAGCAAAAATATGTGACAAGGAATATGGGAAGGAGGATAACACAGGGAAAGCAAGAAAAGAAGAATGGAAGGAATGGAGAAGAAAGAAGGAAGAAAGGCCAATGAAAGCAAGTGGAGGAGGAGGAAGAGGAGGAAGAGAAGGAAAATGTGGAAAGAAAAAGGAAAAGAGGAGGAAGAGAATTATAAAACAAGGAAATGAGGAGGAGGAGGATCCAAAAGAGAAGGATAAGGAATGACAAGGAAGGAAGAAAGGAAGGAGAGAGCAAGTAAGAAAAGAGAAGAAGGAGAAGGCGATGTAAAAATATAAGGAAAGAGGAAATAAGGAGAATACAAATGAAGAGAAAGGAAGAGCAGGCAAGAAGAAAAAGGAAAGAAGAAAGGAATGGAGGAAATAAGGGAAAGGAGGAATATGTACGGAAGGAAAGAAGAAAGGAAAAGAAGGAATAATAGAAGGAAAATAAATAAAAGACAAAGCGTTTCCAAAGAGAAGAGGAAAAGAGGAAAAATATAAAAGAAATAAGAACAAAATGCAAGAATAAATTAAAAAAAACGGAGGGAAAGACAACAAAAAAAGGAAAGAGGGAAAAGAAGGAATAAAAAAAAACAAATAAGAAAACAGAAAGGAAAGAGAGAAAATAGAAGAGAAAAATAAGAAACAACAAAATGCAAAATAAAT
>NC_059272.1:3484791-3497291 GCF_017591435.1 Portunus trituberculatus | reverse complement strand
TTCCCTCCGCTCAGCCCTTGTCGCTGCCCGTGGACCTAAAGGCAGGAAGTGTCTCTTGAACGATTGGGAAAGAATACAAGAGGGGAAAAATTGGAGGTATTTTTAAAAAAAGGCTCCTGTCAAGTTTGGATTAAAATTTCATGCGTTGGGTTTTGGGGAATCGACATCTTTCTCTGGTGCAATAAAGTGGCGGCGCTCCGGAGGCAGAGGCGGCGCGGCCCTTCCCAATGTGACGCGGGGAAGGAAGGGCGCGATGGATGAGTATTGCTAATTGGGACATCTTGCGGCGCTGCGTGAGACTGGGACGACTTCGAAGGCCGAGATATGGGTGCTGTTACGGTATTGGTAGTAGTGGTGGTGGTGGTGGTGGAAGGAGCGGGGAGGGGTAGCATTTTGAGCAGTAGGAGAATGAACACATCGATGGAAAACGTAGAAAATTCTTAAAAATATGAAAAAGAAAATAGTATGAAGGCAAATGGATTAATGGAAAAGAATTTATTTTATTCACGGTGGTGCTTTTCCTTTACATATTTGATGAAAAGAGAAATAAATGTAAACGATATGAGAAGAATGTTGGGAGAAAAGAAGGGACGATATGATGATAAAATAGATAGCAATCGATATAGGAAGATAAGGGGATGAGAGAGAGAGAGAGAGAGAGAGAGAGAGAGAGAGAGAGAGAGAGAGAGAGAGAGAGAGAGAGAGAGAGAGAGAGAGATTATTAGTGGCATTCTCCGTATATACAAATTCCTTACTCACAAATCTAATCGACCTTTGAAAACTTGTCCAACGATTCTGCATAGACAGCAAGATTCCTCGCCAGTTATGTTAACCCAGACAATCCGATCTCTAAAAATTTACTAAGTCTATTCTAGCCACCTATGAGTAGATGAACATTAGAACATATGAAAATAAGAGAAGCAGGAATAGAAAACGTTAGGCCTATACGTGGCAGGCCTATAGGTGGCAATTCTTGGATGAAATGAATGAAAACAAACATATTTTTCTCCATTCTTCTCTTCCCCCTCCATAAAATTTGTCTTTCATAAACAAGTAATGATGATAATAGTGGTAAAGTAAATACAGTGACAATAATGGCCACAGAAACACAACTACATACTTTTCCTCCGCCTAACACGGCACGAAACAAGTTACAAATTGAGAATGCGAGGGAAACTTTCAGACGCACGGGGAAAAAGTCTGCGGGAAACACCAACCATATTTCATTTACTTACTTCCATTGACCGTGAGGAGAGGAGGTCAGTGTGTGTGTGTGTGTGTGTGTGTGTGTGTGTGTGTGTGTGTGTGTGTGTGTGTGTGTGTGTGTGTGTGTGTGTGTGTGTGTGTGTGTGTGTGTAACAGGATACAGCGGGAAGTATGTTATGTAATAGTGTGTAATTATCTTAGCCACAGTTGTTAGAGAGTTGAGGAACCACCAGAGGGCGTGAAAAGCACACTAACAACATCTGGCGAGAGAGAGAGAGAGAGAGAGAGAGAGAGAGAGAGAGAGAGAGAGAGAGAGAGAGAGAGAGAGAGAGAGAGAGAGAGAGAGAGAGAGAGAGATATTAACCTCGTTTTGAAATTTGTCGACTAGAAAAGATAAATTATGATGTTCAATTTTTTCTTTTATTATTTTTTTTTTAAACTGAACGTGTTCTAGATTTAATATGGTGGAAAAAAAGGAAAAAAAAAAAAAAAGCTATTAATACAAGCCGGATTTTCCCCTATGACTCCACCATCACATCCACCACCACCACCACCACCACCACCACCACCACCACCACTACTATATGTATTTTTATTTCATCTATCTATGGATGGAAATGTCACTCAGTTAATGAATGATACGATACGATACGCTCGTTTTCTGAAATGGAAATTTTGTAAAAGATAAAAAATAGTGGACCTTTTTTTTTTTTTCATTCCCACCTGTTCCATGTATACCTTTTTTTGGGCCAATTCCTCTTAGTTCACATACCAACTCTCTCTCTCTCTCTCTCTCTCTCTCTCTCTCTCTCTCTCTCTCATTCCCTTCATTATTCTCCATTTTCTCTCTTTTCGTTTCCTCCTCCTCCTCCTCTTCCTTTTCTTCTTCTTTTCTTCCTCCTCCTCCTTTTTCTCTTCTCCTCACTCCTATCTCTACCTTCATCCACATCTCTCACTCTCCTTCCTCACTTCTTTGTCCCAATTTTTTTTTCTTTTCTATCTTTTATTTTACACATTTTCTCTCTCTCTCTCTCTCTCTCTCTCTCTCTCTCTCTCTCTCTATGTCGTTCCCTCTATCTCTGAGCATCCCAGTCTCGTGAACCCTTATCCTTTCTCTATCTCACCTCTCTCTCTCTCTCCCTCTCTCCCAACCCTCTCACTGACATCCTCGCTCTCCCTTCTCACTCTCACCCTTAATCTGCTCGCCTCTCACCGCCACCCTCCCAGGACAGGTGAACACAACAATAACACTCAGGAGCCTCGTTCACCTGAGAGTTCCTACCTGATGCGTGTTCATTCCTCACCGTTTGACCAGCTGTGTCCTCCACCCTCCTCCCTCACTCTGACACTGTCCTGGGGCCCCTCACAGCCTTGCGACCTGCTCCCTCACCCCTTAACATCCTATAGGACACTAGACACCACCACGTTTTCTGTTCAACACTTGCAGAGGGGGAGCTTAAATATACTGTCAACATTCCCTTTCTATTTCTCTGTCTCGCACGGTGTGTTTCGATTGAACAAATAAAGTCGTGATGGTGTGTTGGTAAGAGGAGGATTAGCTTGTGCAAAATACGTGGGGAATAATTGTGAAGGTGTGATGATGTAGGAAAATAAACAGTGGGCTTTGAGAGTAAGGAGACAGAAGAGGAAAGGGTGATCAGAAGGAGAGGCAGTGTTTGGAGTGTGTACAAAAGCATGGATAGGAGAAAAAAAAAAACAGGAAAAAAAAGCAATGAAGGTTGAAAATTATAAAGTTGAAACTGCAGGTAAACAAAAGAAGAGGAAATGATAACATGAAAGGATTTTGAAGGTTGAAAATAATAAAGTTGAAACTGGAGGTAAATAATAGAAATGATAACATGAAAGGATTTAGTAAAGAATTATATATATTTCTTAGTTAGCGCAGAGTGTGAGTGACAGTGAATGAATCTTAGAAAGCAATCGCCATCATATGTCGCCACTAGGAAAGAATAAAAAGAGGAAGGTGAAATTATGGTAGAATAAAACAATAATAATAAAAGAGAGGCAAGATAATGAATATGAAAAATACCAAAAAGATATATATATCACTATGTGTGTGTGTGTGTGTGTGTGTGTGTGTGTGTGTGTGTGTGTGTGTGTGTGTGTGTGATAGATAGATAGATAGATAGAGAGAGAGAGAGAGAGAGAGAGAGAGAGAGAGAGAGAGAGAGAGAGAGAGAGAGAGAGAGAGAGAGAGAGAGCTTCCTGTGAGGCCTGGAGTACCACAACCTGCCACTATCTGCCATGAAATCCGTGACTGACGGTGCTGGAGCCTTCACAGTGTGGCTAGAACATCATAGTGCTTCACGTAATGGAAGACAAAACAGTGCAGCGAAACACACAACGAAGGGCAACATCATAGACTGAAATGCACCATAAAAGTGTAATATAATAGAGAAAAAATATGGTGTTATCAGTATTATCTTTAGAGGATTTTGTTTTCATATGTTTAGTATTTTCAGATCCGCTCCTGACTGTCAAGATTCCCCGCATTTGTATTAACGTGAAATAAACTGACTTACTTTACCCTTTACTGATCTTCTAGAGGACCAGCATACAAGTGTGTTGTTTTTTTTTTTTGCCTTGGCTGGCCCTATATATATATATATATATAAAAAAAAATGTTTATAGTAACAATGAGGAAAATAAATAAATAAATAAATAAATAAATAAAACATTTTAAAAGTAGACTATAACAAAAGTATATATTTGAACGTATAATGGGTGTAATTTGAAGAAAGTAACATTGGTTTTATGAAAGGCATTTGTAATAATAATAATAATAATAATAATAATAATAATAATAATAATAATAATAATAATAATAAAACCACTTAAATGAGACGAAAAAAGCTGAAAGATATCCCAAATTCAATCTCTCTCTCTCTCTCTCTCTCTCTCTCTCTCTCTCTCTCTCTCACACGCACACACAGATATAACCAGCTCTCACAGGTAAGGAAGAACCTTAGCCGTTATGGTCCGGAGAAAGAAGAGAAAGAGGAGGAGGAAAAGGAAGAAAAGGAAGGAGGAAAAGGAAGAAGGAGGAGGAGGATGAGGAGGAGGAGGAGGAAGGAGGAATAAACCCGGTAATAGTGTGAATTCCATCCCCAAATAGTGGGTTAAAACTCCACTGGGGAAGATTTGAGGAGTTTCGGGATGAGGAGGAGATGGGGAGAGGCTGCAATGAGGCTGACAAGATGGGGAGGTTGGGTGATGGGGAGATGGGGAAGGGGGGACGTGAGGGGCAGGAAAGAGGCAAATGGGATGAAAGAAGCAGGGAAGATGGGAAATAGAAGTGAAGAGAAGGAGAGGGAGAGAAATGACGATGGGGAGATGGAGGAAAGAAAGGAGAGAATGGGATGAAAGGAGATAGGAGAAGGAGAAGAGAGAGAGAGAGAGAGAGAGAGAGAGAGAGAGAGAGAGAGAGAGAGAGAGAGAGAGAGAGAGAGAGAGAGAGAGAGAGAGAGAGAGAGAGAGAGAGAGAGAGAGACTAAGAGGTGAGAAATAAAATAAAAAAATAATAATAAAAAAAAATTGAACACAGGATGTAAAGAATAACAGAAAATAAATAAACGAAAGACACTGAGAAGGAAGCGAGAGACATTAGCGAAACAGGAGAAGCAGGGAAGGAAGAATTAAGAGACAGAAGCAAGGAAAAGGTAAGGACGAAGAGAAATGAAGGAGAGAAATGAATATGAGAAGGAAACGAAGGGTGGAGGAAGAAATAGACAAGAAGGAGAGGAAGATATAATGGAAAGAAGAAAGAGAAATGGAGATGAGATATGGAGGTAAGCGAAGGGAGGAACAGGAAGAGAAGAAGAAGGAGAAGGAGGAGGAGGAGGAGGAGGAGGAGGAGGAGGAGGAGGAGGAGGAGGAGGAGGAGGAGGAGGAGGAGGAGGAGGAGGAGGAGGAGGAGGAGGAGGAGGAAGAAGAGAAATTGAGAAGAGGGAGAGAAGAGAGAGATTGGCTGACTTATTCTTTGATACCAGAGAGAGAGAGAGAGAGAGAGAGAGAGAGAGAGAGAGAGAGAGAGAGAGAGAGAGAGAGAGAGAGAGAGAACAACAATACTCACAGGCAGCGTTGGAATAAGGGGCGAACAGCAAAACTGGATAAAATCTGGAAATAGAGAAAAAAAACATTAACAATTCGCCAAAATAAAAAAAATACAATTTATTAAGAGAGAGAAGAGAGAGAGAGAGAGAGAGAGAGAGAGAGAGAGAGAGAGAGAGAGAGAGAGAGAGAGAGAATGGGACAGACAGGTTTAATCTCTCTCTCTCTCTCTCTCTCTGTCATAAGGTTCAGTGCATCACGTCCTCTCCAGCTCTACTTCTCCTCGATTTTATTTCCTTTTCTTTTCGTTGTCATCTCTCTCTCTCTCTCTCTCTCTCTCTCTCTCTCTCTCTCTCTCTCTCTCTCTCTCACATTCGTCCTTTTGTATATTCATTCTTCATGTGAAAAAAAATAAAAAAATAATAATAATAATAATAATAATAATAATAATAATAATAATAATAATAATAATAATGATATCCTACACATTATCCTAGATTCTGTTTCCCTCTCGCCGCGTCCCTAAGGATTCTGAGTAAGAGGGAAACTCTGATCTTCTCCCCTTTTCCCACACACACACACACACACACACACACACACACACACACAGACACACAAAAACAGATAGTGTGCCGCAAGAATACTCGATAAAAAAGAGAGGAAAAACAGGAAAAAGGAGAATAAAGGGAAAAAGAAAACAATAGAAGAAAAAGGGAAAAAAGTAGAAGAGATAATAAAGGGAAAAAGGGAAAAGGAAAAGGTGGAAAAAGGGGAATATACATGGAAAAAAGGGAAAAAAGGGTAAAAAAGGGGAAAATACATGGAAAAAAGGGAAAAAAGAAAAAGGTAAAAAGGCGAATATATATATATGGAAAAAGGAGAAAAGGAAAAGGAGGAAAAAGGGGAATATATATGAAAAAGGAAAAAAAGGGGGAAAAGGGGGAAAATACATGGAAAAAACTAAAAAAAAATTAAATTCATTTTCTTTTTCTTTTTACTTTACACTTTGTTTTATTTTGTGGTGGAAACTGTAGTTGTGTTTAATGGGAAACTTTATTTTTCTATGTAGTTTAATCTCTCTCTCTCTCTCTCTCTCTCTCTCTCTCTCTCTCTCTCTCTCTCTCTCTCTCTCTCTCTCTCTCTCTCTCTCAGTTTCCCTTCCCTTGTGCAAAGTGTGTTATTTCTGTCAATCTGTCTAGTATCCCTTTCTGTTTCTCCTATTCTTTTTTTTTATCTCTCCTTACTTACCCTCCTCTTTAACCTCTCTCTCTCTCTCTCTCTCTCTCTCTCTCTCTCTCTCTCTCTCTCTCTCTCTTTTATCCTTCAAATTCCATTACTGTCTGCCTGATTGTCTGTCTGTCTGTATGGATGTTTTGTCGATACATTTTAGCTGTCTGTCTGTCTGTCTGTGTGTGTGTGTGTGTGTGTGTGTGTGTGTGTGTGTGTGTGTGTGTGTGTGTGTGTGTGTGTGTGTGTGTGTGTGTGTGTGTGTGTGTGTGTGTGTGTGTGTCTGTCTGTCTGTCAATCTGTCTGGCACGTGTCTGTTTAGCTGTCTATCAATATCTGCCTGTCCATTGTATCCATCCTTTTATATCCTCTGTGTCTGTGTTCTGAGACCGACATCTATATCTCTCTCTCTCTCTCTCTCTCTCTCTCTCTTCCCCGGCACGTATATAATAGTGTCATGTCGCCTTCAAGGAAACAAACAATAACGAGGCTTGCCATGTCCATCTTCCTCCTCCTCCTCTACCTTCCTCGTCGTCGTCGTCGTCGTCCTCCTCCTCCTCCTCCTCCTCCTCCTCCTCCTCTTCCTTAGGTTAAAACAGGTTATTGTACCACAGTGCGTGTTAGTGTCTCGGGAAAAAAGAGAGAGGGGAAACAAGGCTAGGATGTCCCCTCGTGGTGCGTGGGAGAGGGGAAAATGAGAGGGAGGGGAGGGAGAGAGAGTTGAGGGGAGAAATGAAAATGACTGTGAGAGAATAAGAGATTGAAAAGAAAGAGGAGGGTTAAGGAGAGAGGAGAGAGAGAGAGAGAGAGAGAGAGAGAGAGAGAGAGAGAGAGAGAGAGAGAGAGAGAGAGAGAGAGAGAGAGAGAGAGAGAGAGAGAGAGAGAGAGAACAAGGATATAAGAAATAAAGTAAAATATGAATGAATAAATAAAGAAATAAGGAAAGAAAGAAAGAAAATGAATGAAAACAGGGGAGGAGGAGGAGGAGGAGGAGGAGGAGGAGGAGGAGGAGGAGGAGGAGGAGGAGGAGGACATAGGAGGAAGGAAGAAGGAAGAAAGGAAGATGACTGATAGGAATGTGAGGTGTTCTTGGTATCCTTGTGTGTAGAAGGAGAAGGAAGGAAGGAAGGAAGGAAGGAAGGAAGGAAGGAATGAAGAGAGGAAGGAAGGAAGGAAGAAAGGAAGGAAGGAAGAGATGGAAGAAAAGAAAAAAGGAAGAAAGATGAAAAGAAGGAAGGAAGGAAGGAAGGAAGGAAGGAAGGAAGGAAGGAAGGAAGGAAGGAAGGAAGGAAGGAAGGAAGGAGGGTGGGAGAAATGAAAGAATGTAAGGAGGGAAGAAAAGAAGGATGGAAGGAAGAGAAGGAAGGAAGGAAAGAAAGAAGGAAGGAAGGAAAGAAGGAAGGAAGGAAGGAAGGAAGGAAGGAAGGAAGGAAGGAAGGAAGGAAGGAAGTAAAGAAGAAAGAGAGGGAAGGAAGGGAGCATAGCAGTGTCCATGAAGGATTTACAAATGTCACGGCAGGGTCTGCTCCTGCCGCCCCGCCCCGCCCGGACCGTACATGGGACTCAGGCCAGCTAAGAGAGGAACAGTGAGTGACCTTGGCATTTACGAGGGACAGTTTAGATTTGTGAGTTTGATAAGACAGACAGACAGACAGACAGACAGACAGACAGACAGACAGACAGAAAGACAGACTCACTCACTCACTCTCTCTCTCTCTCTCTCTCTCTCTCTCCGCTTTTCATATTATGTTTTTCATTATATTGCCCACAAAACCAGAGAAATGAAAAAGATAAGTACACAAACAAAATAAATACATGAAATAAAATAACAACAACAACAACAACAACAATAATAATAACAACAATAAAAATAATAATAATAATAACACAAATAATAAACACCCCATTGAAGAGACACCAGCAAACAGCCTCCTTCAATGCAGACACCGTTCAGACAAGGATGATACGACGCTTTGACACAGACACAGGGACACTTAACCACAGACACACCACATAATACTAGACTGAAGGACCTTATTTTGCTATTATGCCCCACACCTTTCTCTCTCTCTCTCTCTCTCTCTCTCTCTCTCTCTCTCTGCACTTGTAACACCCCTGACACAATTTTATCTTTTCAGGGATAGCAGAGAGGGACGGCTCAGTGAATAGAGACACCTCGGGCACAACACCTGAAACACACAGAACTCATTTACTCTCCTCCTCCTCCTCTTCCTCCTCCTCCTCCTCTATCTCCTTCCTACCTCTTTGCTGCTTTCTCGCACTCCTTCTGCCTCTCCTTCTCTCTCTCCTCCATCTCTTCCTTCCCTCTTTTCTTCTGATGGGAAGTTGCTGCCTCGGGTACAAGGGAGATGAGAAGAAGAAGAGGAGGAGGAGGAGGAGGAGGAGGAGGAGGAGGAGGAGGAGGAGGAGGAGGAGGAGGAGGAGGAGGAGGAGGAGGAGGAGGAGGAGGAGGAGGAGGAGGAGGAGAAGGAGGAGGAGGAGGAGGAATTCCCTTGTGCTTCCATCGGGCTAGAGGGAAGGAAGTGATGGCTGTAGGTGAGTGGAGGAAAGAAAAAGGTGCAGTTGTCTTAAGGGGAACGAGAGAGAGAGAGAGAGAGAGAGAGAGAGAGAGAGAGAGAGAGAGAGAGAGAGAGAGAGAGAGAGAGAGAGAGAGAGAGAGAGAGAGAGAGAGAGAGAGAGAGAGAGAGAGAGAGAGAGAGTTTGTGTAGAACCACACCAGACATTGTAAAACTTGGAAAGAAAAGATTGTAAAAGACTGAGAACTTTGGGGAAGAATTAGAAAAGAGAGAGAGAGAGAGAGAGAGAGAGAGAGAGAGAGAGAGAGAGAGAGAGAGAGAGAGAGAGAGAGAGAGAGAGAGAGAGAGAGAGAGAGAGAGAGAGAGAGAATACATACAACAAATACTAAATCCTCAAGGTAGGGGGAATGGAAGGAAGAAAGAGAGTTCTGACAATCTATATAAAAAAAACCCACTAAAGATACACTCCACTATCCTCCTCCTCCTCCTCTTCTTCCTCCTCCTCCTCCTCCTCCTCCTCCTCCTCCTCCTCCTCCATCCTCCTCCTCCTCCTCCTCCTGCTTCCATTTTCTTTCCTCTCAAATCTGCTGTGTTCGCTGTGTCCCTCTGGCCGATTCCTGGTCCATTCCTATTCCCATTCCCACTTCGAAAAAACCTTGATTGTTCTTCCTCTGAGGTCTTCATTCGGTGCATTTACTGCCTCTTCATTTTTACCCTCTCCCTCTTTCCCCCATTTCACTACTTCACTCTCCCATTTCTCCATTTGGTACGTCCTCCTCCTCCTCCTCCTCCTCCTCCTCCTATTCTCCTTTCTTTTTTCTTCTCTTTCCTTCATTTCACTATTTCCCTCTATCATTCGTCCAATTCGCACCTCCTCCTTATTTCCTTCTCCTCCTCCTCCTCCTTCCCTTTTTGTTCTCTTTCTTTCTATTTATCTTTCTGTAGTCTATTCTTGTTTCTTCTCTCCTTTTTTTTCTTTTTTCATTTATTTCTTGGTTTTCGTATATTTTTTTGCCCTCCTCCTCCTCCCCTTCTCATCTCCTTTTATCTTCCTTTCCTCTCCTTTTCTCTCTTTTTTCCTCTCCTATTGCAATTTCATATTATTTAATTTGTTTTCTGATTTCTTTTTCCAATCCTGTCAATTCTTTTCTCTCTTTTCTTTCATTTATTCCATTTGGTGAGTCTTTCTTATCTCTTTCTTTCCCTTTCACTGGTCCAATCAAATTTTCTTTTTTTCTCTTTCTTTTTTCTTCTACACTTTCTCTATCCATCCTTACTTTTCTATAGTTTTCTTCCTTTCTCTTCCAATTTCGCTTTTTCTTGTTATAATTCAAGGTACTTTCCTTCTTATCTTTCTTTGTCTCTCTTATCTATCATTCTTTCTCCTCCTCCTCCTCCTCCTCCTCCTCCTCCTCCTATTTACTTTTTTTTGTCCTCTCCTTTCTTTTTCTATCAATTTAACGTTTCCTTATGATTCAATATTGCTTTCGTTATTTTTGCTCTCTCTCTCTCTCTCTCTCTCTCTCTCTCTCTCTCTCTCTCTCTCTCTTCCAGTCGAGCTTCCCTCCTTCCTCTTCCTCCTCCTCCACCTCCTCCAGCTTCTCCTTCAGTTCCAGTTTCTGTTATAGTCTCTCTCTCTCTCTCTCTCTCTCTCTCTCTCTCTCTCTCTCTCTCTATGCCCGCATGTATTCTTTACTTTCAATATTTACTGAACCGACTCCCTTCACTCTCTCTGTTGTCACTGTCATAGATCTTGATTAAACATGATCAGCTTCACACCATCTCTCTCTCTCTCTCTCTCTCTCTCTCTCTCTCTCTCTCTCTCTCTCTCTCTCTCTCTTTCTCTCTCTCTCTCTGGTTCCCTTTATACCGAACAAGACGTGTGGTGAGAGGAACAGATCAACAGGAAGGGTTGAGGAGGAGGAGGAGGAGGAGGAGGAGGAGGAGGAACAGAGGGTATGTAGGAGAAGCGAAGAAAAAAAGAATAAAGAATGAAGGAAGCAGAGGGAAGGGAGGAAACGAGAAGTGGCAGAAGAGAAAGATACAGACGTGGAAAATGGAAATAGAAGGAAAGAAAGATGGAAGGAAAGTAAATAATAAAAGAAGGAGAAGGAAGAAGAGGAGAAAGAAGAGGAGGAAGAGGAAGGGAAAGACTACCAGAGAGGAATACAAGGACGAAGACAAGGTCACTGAGGAGGAGGAGGAGGAGGAGGAGGAGGAGGAGGAGGAGGAGGAGGAGGAGGAGGAGGAGGAGGAGGAGGAGGAGGAGGAGGAGGAGGAGGAGGAGGAGGAGGAGGAGGAGGAGTAAGGCTGCCCAAAACTCCTCCATCCCTCCCACCCCCAACCACCACACTGCAGAACCATTCATCACTCCTCCTCCTCCTCCTCCTCCTCCTCTTCCTCCTCCTCCAGCAAAGCGTGGGATGAGGCCTCTTCAAATGTCATCTTCTTTATTCCTCTTCCTTTTTTGCTTCTTCCTCCAGCTCTTCATTTTTCTTGTTCCTTCTCCTCCTTCTTCTCCTCCTCCTCCTTCTTTTTCTTCTTCTGTGTTTATTTTTATGATTTTTCCTTTCTCCTTTCGAAAAACTACAATTTTATTTCTCCTATGTTCCAATCTTCCCCTTTTCCTTCTTCTCCTCTTTCTTCTCTTACATTTTTATCATCCTCTTCGTCTTCCTTAATATTTTTCTTTATTTCTTTCTTCCTCCTCTACGTTTACTTTTCACCTACTCTTCGTCCTCATTTATTGATGTTTTTCTTCTCTTATCTTCTACATGTCCTCCTATATATGCTCTTCTTCTCTTCTTTTCTCTCTGTCTCATTCTCTCCTATCATTCATCTCACCTATTTTTCTCACCTGACATTCATAAATCAAGGGCAATATCTCTGTAACACCATTTCCATTTCTCATTTCACTTTTCGTGTCTCATTTTTCTTCTCCTCTGTCATTTACTCCTGTTTTATCTCTGCCTTGTATCCTCCACACATCTTATTTCCTTTCTTTCCTTCCTTCGATCTTTTGCTGCTGTTTTCTTGTTTCCTTTTGCCTTTCTTCACTTTTGTTTTCATTCCTGGTCTTCGCTTGTTCCTTTTACCTTTTTTTTTTCTCCCTCTCTCTCTTTCTCTGCCTTTTATGCTTATTTGTTTTTTTTACTCCTTTCTTTCTTTTCATATTCGTTGTGTTTATATCTATTTGTGTTTTCTTTTATTTCTATTTTACTTTTTCTTATCTCTTCCTTTTTGTCATTCACATTTCTTTCTCTACATGTTTCATTTATTTCTTTTCTCTCCTTATGTTCCTTCATTCTTTCTATCTTCATTATTATTTATTTTTTTTTTCATTTTCCTGTTTTATTTACTACTCTCTTAAATCTTTCTATTCCTTTGCATATTTTTTCTTTCTTTCTCCTCTCATTTCCGCGTCCTTTTATCTTTACTCTTCATCTTGTATATCTTCTT